>NC_142185.1:15268434-15419660 GCF_026936395.1 Plectropomus leopardus | reverse complement strand
TGTCGCTTTCGTGCTGTGGATAACTGCTATACATTGTGCAGAAGCAGATTTGAAGCAGAGTCGTGCTGGTGTTGTGGGAGGAGTAACCATGTGATCATCTTGTCGATTTTGGGATGTGTTAACAGTTAAATTACTCCACAAATGGAGACCATGGATTACCAGAACCATCCCAAAAAATGGGCAATTATAAAGCAGCAGCCAACAATGTAAGAAGACACAAGAAAAGGAGTAAACTATAGTGCACATGTTAAGTAGCTAATGAGATCACAATTCAGTTGCGTTATATAATTCCATGTGACAAATAATTTTTACAGATGCAAAAACATGCATATGTAAATATACTGTATATGTATGTTACAGTTTAAGTGTTTCTAGAAGCATAAGATTCCAAAGCAGTAGTTGAACAGAGACAGATAATAAGAAGGCCAGGGTGAGAAAATGTAACTGGTGAATAAGCTCATGACAAGAGTGGTGGAACTTATTATGCTAAACATTTTACAAGATATTCACAGACAACCCCCAATATCTGTAGAGTGCTGTATTAAGTTGTGGCTATGCAAACCAAACACTTCCTACCACTGCAATTTCACACTGAAAGAGACACACTTTAACTAGCGAAACAGTTGACTTTTTTTTATGAATTAGTCTGCGGAAATTCGGTGTGTTTTTTAGTTAGACTAGCACTTAAAATGAACAGATTGATCTGCTCGTGACAGGAATCGGACAATTTTCAGCTTGACTGAGCATAAGTGGCCAGACTCAGTTTTAAAAAACTTAAATGGGGTTAGCAGTGTTTTCATAGGTCTCCATTTTCACGTTTCTAAAACACTGGAGTAGTGTGGATGCAAGGCGTAAGGGTAGCAATAGTTATGCATTTTAAAATGGAAACATATTAGCGTGGATATAGCTTTGGAGTCCAAGTAGTACTGTATTTAAGAGCAGTGTAATTTGTTATTATGTTAATTTACATATACTTTGTATTTCCAGACATTAAAACCATGTGGTTGCACACAATGGGATGGGCTAGGTGGTCTCCCCAAATCCATATTAAAGATCCCTTCTAGCAGAGCTGTATTGGCTCGTTCACACATGTCAAGTTTCAAGGGCAACCACATCTCTATACATCAAGCATCCCATTTAGCTACTCTCCAAAGGCCTGCAGTTCACCCACAGCAGATCCCCCAACAGCTTCTATTCAATCACAAAAACACCTTTGGAAAATACCACATTTGGAATTACACATTGCGTTTTATTTTATCAGACCTTGCTTCCCCTTACAGCCTGCCCCAGTGCATTGTGAGCCATGAATGGCCGTCTGATAAGAAATGTTGACAGATTGGACATCCTGCCCCCCCTTGGCTCTGAGCCTAGGAGGAGTGCCACCTCCCTCCCAAGACGCTGTGCCAAGATTGTAAGCCTGCTCAGAGAAAAGAGAAGTTATTTAGTGGAGGGGGATGTTCCCATTAGGGTGATGAATGGCCTAATTACTTGAGGTAAACAGTCCCTGGGAGATAAAAGACAAACCGGGGTCTACCAGGAGGGATGAGTCGCTGTATTACAGGCCCCATCCAGCCTGGATTAGGGAGGGAGCTTGATTGTGTGTGTGTTTGTGTGTGTTAATATCAGTGTGTGCATGCACATATTTAGAAAGTTTCTTAATCCTTGTTGCTTTTTATGTGTTGTTGTGTTGTTTATTTAAGTGATGATATCCTGAACAAAACTTTGTAGCATGCATTTCATTGTTCCACCAAGTTCCGTCACTGAACTAAATTACTTGGCATTATGTGAATCTTCAACATCGACACAAAGACAGAAGTTAAAAGTCACTAGGAACAGGCAATACCTTTTGAATGACTGCAGAGGGCTTGATTTCCAGGTGGCTGTTCTGTCTCACACTTTTAGTCGTGGTTCATCTCATCAACACATGGTCAACTTTAGCAGATGCTCATGTTGCTCTTAATGTCCAGTTTAGCTTTCTGGCTTCCTGACAATGATGTCAAATAGTTCTGTTGTTTCTGCACATCATCTTGAATGCACATCAGAGTTCTGCGTGTTGCAGGGTTGCAAGTTGTAATTCTGTGGTGCAGATTCTTTCAGAGGATTTCTGCGGCTTTGACAGAGAGAGTACATTTTCACTTTTGATCTGTATTTTCATTGCAAGTCTGATCTTAAATTTAATTTGAGGTGCTATTAAAAACATGTCTTAAACTTAATTATATCTGTAGACGCATAGACACTGTAGATATGGTCTATGACACAAATCTTACCAATTAATATTTCAGAATTTAATTTTGTATTTACAGTGAAAGACAAAACATTTGGTTGGCATTATACATGGTATATATTATACATCATTGTCACCAGACATTTACCAGTGATTTAAGTTTAGATAAGCCGGGCTACTCCAGGGATAGGAAACCTGCGGCTCCCAAGCCCCCAGCAGCTTTAAGTGGCTCCCTGCGGCTTTGACAGAAAATTACATAGAAGTGAATAATGTTTTTTTTTTTTTTTAAAGATATTTTTCGGGCTGTTTTGCCTTTAATTGATAGGACAGCACAAGTGTGAAAGGGGGAGAGAGAGGGGGGGTGACAGGCAGCAAAGGGCCGAGGCTGGAATCAAACCTGCGGCCGCTGCAGCGAAGACAGAGACTCTATAAATGGGGCACTTGCTCTATCCACTGAGCCACCAGGCACCCCTATAATGTTTTTTAAATCATTTAATTTTGTAGTCATACACCAAATAAAAAAGATATTTTGACATTTTATTGACTGAAATGTGCATCACACATCTACAGCCTGGTATTTTTTCCTCTAAATTTTGCCAAACCTCAGTAGCAGTGGGTAGTCTTAAGTCTCAAGAGGCTGAGCTAGCTATGGACTCCAAATTCAAGAATGGAAAATTCTCTTGAGGAAAGTAGAAAATTCAATAGTGCATGGACAGAATTGTTTGCAGTCAAAGTGATCTGCAAAGTTAAAGCACAAAATATTTAGAACTAACTCACTGCAGAGTAGCCTCGTTTTGTTAAAACATATTAATGAATGCTCATCTAGACCATACTATTAGGTTAGTTTTGACTAAACAGGGTGCCAAGCTTCATCATAAGGCTCAAATATGTTTTGTGGCTCAAGACAGATCGTTTTTTTATAGTAAAGGTTGCTGAACCCTGGGCCTCTCCACCAAACTGATTGCTGTAGTCTACATATCAGTGATGTAGAGCATGTTGCAGCCGAGGGGAGGAACACCTGTTGTAAGAGGTTTGCTGATTGCTGATTTGCTATCCAAACTAGAGGCCAATCAGTTTAACTTGTGCATCGGAGCTAGCACATTTACAGACCCACAGCTGGGTAGAGTGACTGCTGGCAGCACGTTAAAAGTCCAGTCTTTGTATTTAGGTTGCAGGCTTTGCACACTTGCTAGCTAATGAGATACATCGAGTTGTTTTTCAGTTTTATTTTATTGTATTTATTTATTAATTTAAAATGAATGTTCTCATCAGACCATGGGTAAGAAAGCAAACAAATATGTTTCCCAAAATGTAAGTGAATAACTGTAAGCTCCTTATAGTAGTGTATGTAGGTGGGTCAGGAACTGCATTTCAGTATGATAACGCTGACACAGCACAATAAAAATCAAGATCTCAAGTACATAAATTTTACTAAAGATCCTTAGATTTTAGAAGTAGTCAGCATGTTGTTCACCCATGACCATACTTTTTTGGACAAATACAAATTACAACTCTTTCCTGTAAAAGATCCCAGTGCGGCTGAGTTCATACCAGTGACCATAAAGACACCTACACACAGGCCATCACATTAACCACCATTAACTCAGTCAATGTCCCTTGTACACTTCTGCCTCCCTGTCTCTTGTCCAGACTGAGCTATTCAGCATTTTTTATGATCGATTACACAGTCAGTCGGGGGGAACCACTGGGCCCTTGGGGACAGGCAAACGCACACAGACATACACTCACACACCCACACTGCTGTTCTGCAGCACATGTTTAAAAGCCTCCTTTAACCTTGATCATGAACGATGAAGAACATGACACCTAATAAGTGTTTTTCATTGTTCACTGTCCCCGTAAATACATAAATCACCCCTAGCTTGTACAGTCAAGGGTACAGTGGATAGTATAGGGCTGTGTGTGTGTGTGTGTGTGTGTGTGTTTGAGCCTGTGTGTGAGGGGCACTGACGTGTCATTACGTGGTATACATTAAATTTCAGGTGGCCCTGGCTCAGGAAGTAGAGCTGGCTGTCCACCAATCAGAAGATCTTCAGTTTAATCCCAGGCTCCTTTGACATACTTTGCATGTCAAAGTATTCTTGGGCAGAACACTGAACCCTCAAATTGCTTCTGATGGCTGTTTCATTGGTGTGTGAGTGCATTTAAGCCAAGGAGCAGGTGGCTTCTTGTGTACCAGCCCTGGCACATGTGCATGTGAATGTGTGCGAAGGGGTGAAAGTGACACAAAGTGTAAAAAAAAAACTTTGAGTAGATGGAAGACTGGAAAAACGATAAACAAGTTCATGTGAGGGACAGACGTATTGCTACACACAGCATGTATCAACACACTACATCAAAGACCCTGTTTTTACTCAGTTTTAGCATATTTCCGGAATTGGAAGGTCTTTTTTGGTTAATTTTGCTTTTGATAGTCTGACATCCATAAACTGGTAACTAACTGGTTGATTTCTAAGAAAAAAAACAAACTCAAAATGATGTGAAGTACAAAGGGCCTTTCCTTTTGGTCTGTTAATTGTTAAGTGGAATCTGCGCAGTAGTGATATCTTCGGTGGGAGAGTTCCCGCCAAAACGCCTGTCTGACCAATTGCGAGCAGCTTCTTTGAATGCAAGTGCGTGGATTACAGCTGTCAATCATGGGGGAACATCCCTTTTTGTATGACCGAATAACTCATAAAACCCAAAATTATCATAAAAACAATCATTTGAACACACATCAGGGTGATGAGAACTATCATCAGTGACAGAAGGTATCTCAAACAGGCTCAGAAACCAGTGTCAAAAGTGGAAAGAATTTAAACAATCAGTCAAAAAACAGTCATGCTGACTGTAGAGGCTGTAGCAGCACAGAGGAGGAGAAAACTCTGCACTGTAAGGCTCTGAGTTAACATGATCTTCTCTCTTCTGCTTTGAAGTTTTAAATTTATAGTTTGCAGCAACATAACTTGTTTGAGTGTAGGCAAAAATGTTGTTGCACGTTGTCAGTATATAGATTGTTTACTTTATTACATGAATGCCGCTGTCACACTGATGTCCCACTGAGCCTGTTCAAACTCAAAAACTTTATATGAAAAAATGTGAGGGGATTTATATTTGCTCAGTATGTATATGAAAAAAGGTACATCCAACATCTTTCTGCCTCCTCTGTCCTTCTGTGTGGGGTGTTACTGAAGCAGTACACAGCAAAAAGGTCAAAAGGTGACAAGAGTACGGTGCCATGGAAGCGAGAGGTGGTGCTAATCTTTGACACTGGCAGCGTCTCAGCCCTCCGATCCATTGTTGCCATTCTTGGAAGGGAGGGACTGGGAGAAGGGATGCCAGCTGCCTCGAGAGGCAGTGCCAGGGCAGACGGGAAATCAGCAGGCGGCATTCTAGGATAGTGCCGATAAAGTACAAACACAGTGTGGCGGGCAATACTTGGTTTCCCCTCCCCCTCTTCCCACTTCAGCCCAGCTCCCTCACCTTCCGAGTCTCACCCACCTCCTCACAGTATGGACTGTTTCATCCCGTAGGAGGGTCTACATCTTTTTCTGTCCATCCCCGTTCATCTGGCTTTTTTTCATTTGTTCTCCAGCTATCGACTTTATCGCTCACAAGAGAGTATCCCATTTCTATTACAGCTTTCATGTCAGTTTTTGTTCCTGTGTGCTTAAAATGCATACACAGCGGTGCAGTTTAAGTCTTCATAGTTAGAGCACTGTAGAGAAAACCACCATCGGGGACTGAAATAATGACAGCGAGACAGTGACGGTAAGCCGTTTACTCATCGCATATTCCTTGTGAGGGAGTTCCCTTTGGGTGGGAAATTAGTTCGACACTCTGAAACAATAGTGTTCAGGCAACACAAGCCTGAGGGGACAGTTCACATGAGTATACAACACAATGCTCGCACAGACAGCACGCACTCCGTGTGCACTGCCGGATTGGCTTGGCTGCACCTTCTGTTACAGACTTTATCCGTTTCCTTGTTCTCTCTGTCTTTCACTGTGGAGAAGAGGCTCTCTCCTCATCTTCTCCCACTGAGGAATCTGTTTATTTCAACAAGCCCCCCCCTCCGTCACTTGAACCCTGAAGTGTGGATCACAGGAGATGAAAAGGCTTAGGCAAGTAAAGCTCTCTTCTTTCCCTCACCGCACATTTCTGGTAGTTATTCATTCATGACAAAACCCATTCACACTCTGACAGCCTATGTCCCCACTGATGTATGGTGTCTTCTCCCGCCATGATCCCCACAATGTGCGCTGGGGTCCCTGCTGCTTTGAACCCCTCCCTCCGCCACCTCACACACACACACACACATTCCTGATTCTGTCCTGAACATCGCTTCAGCTCAGGCAGGATATGACGTCAGGTTGGGGGGTTTATTCGTATACATACGATGGCGTTTATACATGACAGAGAAAATGTGCTGATGGGGTTGAGCGCAAAGAAATCTGATCACACATCTGAGAGCGATGTCCCCGCCGTGTGAATATGAATGAAGGAGGGAAATTAATGCTATTGCCTCTCCTCTTCTCTCTCTCTCTCTCCTTCTGTTATTTATTCACATTTCATTCAGTGAGCACACAACCCCCGCGGTTTCCCTGTCAGACCTGGGAAATGCAGAGTGAGGGCGGCTACAGATGAATATGATTGCCCTCTCTGTCTTCCCCAATACCCGGGTGCACGGAAATCAGAGCTGCTTGTAATACTGTTTGGGATGGTAAGGGTCAACTTGTAAATCAACCTGTTTTTTTGCCCTTAGAATTCATTAGCATACAGAGGAGTGAAACATAAGTCCGTTCCTTTTGGAGAATAGGCTGCTCCCTGAACTGCTGTTTTAATATGTTAATCTTCACACCCTGTTACCAACACACACAATGATTCTATATGAGGCATAATGTATCAGAGAGGTAAGAAAAGCTAAATCCTTAGAGCTGCAAATCAAATGTGTAAGTGGCTTAACAGACACTTAACTGAGAGTGTGATCCCCTTTCGCTTTAGTCTCATAAACGTGAGAAATTAGAGGGAATTCTGTAAGTTTAAAAAAGCTTAACCACTCGAGGTAAGCTTTCAGTTAAGTGTTTGTCTAAGGATGGTCAAATAGTGTCAGACACTCCTTTACTGCACACCTCCCTGATGTCAGATTGCGGAGGGTGTGACCAACCATTTCTGTAATTTTCTAAAACCAACATTCACACTCACTTCATGTCATGATTAGTAAACTGTATGGGGGTGAGAGAGGTACCAGGGTTTGAACCTCTCTCTAGTAGGCTGTGGCCGTATCTTTGTTGTCATACCTTCATGCCTTTTTGGAATATCACCAGGGTATACGGTATATGACGGTGTCAGTGTGCAATGTTAGAGAAAGACAACTGTTTTCATTCTGAATTCATCTTTCTCTTTTTTACAGAAATTTTGACTTCTGTGTTGCAGAACTCATTGCTTTTTTTTCAGCCGCCCATGTTAACAGGTTAGAGCAGTCACACATGCAGTGCTGCGACACATATAAAGGAACTAAGTATTGCCAATTTTTTCAGCATGACACATAGTTTTCAGCAAAAATAGACAGTGAAAATGGTTTTGAAATTTATGTTGACTCTCTACCACCTTTTACTACAGTTTAAATGTCTGTTTATTCTGTCATATATGTGGAAATACAAATATATGTTTTACTCACTTACTTACTTACTTACTTTTTCTGTTTCAAAAAAGCCCTCTGACAACATCTCAGTTGACAGAATCCCATCAGTTGTTGACACAATGTTTACTGTGAAACATTTGCAGGACCACGTTTTTGACAGTGCAATAGCTTCAGCTTCATAAGTAAGTGGTGTATGTACTTGTGGAAATACAGTAGTAATAACAGTAGGCAGCTCTGCAAGACCACTGCAACAACAAAAGCCGCCAATGTGAACATACACTGCTCATGCATGCAGTGTGGCCTGGGCATAACCTTCAGGGCATGTGGTGCAATCCACAAGCAAAACATCCTCAATACAGCCTCTCCAGTATGAAGTTAATAGAAAGATGAGGGTCCATATTTTTGATGGTATCTAGAATCACACCGCCTATGCCTTCTAAGTGTCATGATCCCACATGTACTCTATTTTACCATATGGTGCTATGTGGAAAATCAGTTCCCTCTTTTATGGCGTCAAATCACTTTTTGCAACCCTGGTGTCAAGCCTACTTGTGTGTAGAAAAGAAAGCAATTTGGCAAAGACAAAGAGTCTGCACATGTGTGTCTATTCTAAGCTTTGCATCTTGGATTAGGAATTGGCTGGTACCCCACTCTTTCACACTCCCACTGACTCCATTGTGAAGCTTCTGTTGACTTCTGTTACAATACCCCTTTGGTTTAGTTGAAATAGACAATTTGGTTTATGTTTCGATGGGTTTTAACTAACATGTCTAAAAACTGACATTCCAGTTTGCAAGTCATCAGCCAAGAAAATCTGAAAAGTATTTTAAAAATGAGTATTAACAACTATTACAAGTATCAACAAGTAAAGTATGTATGCCTTGGTCCAATATATGTGTGAAAATATCCTAGTTGTCAAACTGAATCTTACTGCCAAAACAAGTATTAATAGAAACCTCAACAGGAAACCGTTTTTTTTAAATAAGCCCACAGCGGCAGCAGATGGTTATCAACGTCAAATCATTTTCATATGGAAGTTTAAAAGAGAGAAAGTTTTTCTTTACACATTTTTTTGTACCTGAATGCAAGAAAGTGTGTTGTTTTCATGTTTCTCACAATCTATGTAAGGTTAAAAACAGTTTTTTTATGCACTCATCAATTTTGAGATTTTGGGCTATTTTGCATCCATAACATGTCTTGTTTTGCACAATTCTGGCAATGTATGCAAAAAAGTGAACATTTAATAAGATAATTTATCATTTTCATACCTCTTTCTCAATTTTTTTTTCCCCATACACACCAAGCTTTCCAGCTTTATTCATGTCTGTATTTTGAAGGTTTTTATAGAGGAGTTTGTTCATACATCAATCCAAGCCAAATCTATAGAACATTTTATTCAGAACAACATGGTAAAAAATGATTTCATTATAGCTACTGACAGTATTTTTGGATTTCTAGAATGATAAAAAGAGATATACAAAGTTCCCATTGTAAAAGCCTTTGATTCTAATATGTCAACAAAATGAAAAATGAGCTAAATGAAAAAATAATTTTAAACCTGAAAAATAAAATTTAAAAGAAATTAAAATTTTATTTAAAGTGAAATAAAATTTTACCCTAATAACCTGGGCTGTATCCTCAATCTACATAGTGAATCGTTGACATTTCTACTAAGGAAATTACACGTTTATTCTGATAATAATAAAAAATAGTCTAATCATTCAATATAACAGTCCAGACTTGCACAATAGTGAAAGTCGATGAAACTGTTGGAGATTCTTTAAAAATGCAGTCATGCTCTCCCTTTAAGCTAAAAAACTTTAAAGCTGGCTTCTCCATTTTCTCCATTTGCATGTTGGATATTGTCTCTCATCTTGAGTCACTTTCAACCTGGCACTTCACAAAACCCCAGTTCTTCATCCATATTAGTGCCAGCAAGGCAATTGCTCACTGAACCCTCACAAAATAGTTTGGCTAAGAGGATTTGGCTAATATCTCATTAGCTTAAAGGCAACAGCTCATTCTGCCCTCACTTCTATTTGGACAGCATAGCTCTGGATTAACACTCACTAAATAACAAATGCCACCAAGCCAATTTATGTGGCTTTGTTCGCTTTAATTCAATTTCCATTACCCCCTCAAAACATCCCAGATTGTTTTTTATTAGGGCTGTGAAAACCTGTCAGGTTCAGGAGAAGGCTAGAGGTTGACAGCAGTTTTGTGAAACAATCAACAGGCAAAGTGGAGGAGACAAGAGAAGCCAACATCCCAGTATCAGTACACTGCCAGCTCCTGCTTACAGTAATATGTCGCATGCCATGCTGAGACATAAGCTAACAAATGCTGTCATACTGTTTGTTAAGCTCTTCCAAAGAAGGGTGCTCTATGCTTGTGCATGTTTCTTTAAATCATTACAACATGACATGACAAAAGGAGAAGGGGAAGCTCTTTTGGCTTTTTTCAATAGCTGTAAAACTGTATGTCTCAAAGCTTTTTCTATTCATGGACATTTCTTGTCTGCTGATTTGTGTGGGGAGTTACTGTCTGCCCTGCTTTGCTCTGCTGACTTCTCAGCTTCTCAGCTCAAGCTGCTGTGTTGTCATCATTCCCCAAATCCATTCCACTATCGTTAACCACGATACGGTTGCACTAACGAAGCTGCTGTGAACATATACTTGATATTTTAGCCATGTTTTTTTGATGCACTCTCTGAACTTACCACCCACTTGGATGAGTTTGTGTACGTAAACATGCATATTCTGCTTGGGTTCTGCATCGCAGTTCATTGGAGGTTCATCCTTTAGTAGATAATCTTTAGATAATCTTAATGCCGCAAGAAAGATTTGATTCTTGCGCGCTAAAACATGAGAATGATCCAGTTTCTGTCCATGTATAATTTTGACAAATGATACGTTTTAATTGTATCTCTGCTTTGTCATGCACAAGATGACCAACTGTCGTCATCTCCTGTGTGCACTTACTGTATATTTGTGTATCTCTTCCCAAGACATTCTCTTACACGGACCTGTATGTCACTTTGGCACAGTGATACAGACAGAGCATCATGTTGGATGCTTAACTCCAGACAGGCAAAGTGGGCCAGCACTGAACATTTCAGAGCATTTCAGCATACAGTACCTACACCCTGGGGGAACTGCAAGAGCTCACGCCAGCACATTGTCATCCCCCTTAGCCTTTTTCTAGTCAGAGACATTTGCTACGCTGCCACTTTTTCCCTCTCACTGCTTTTTGCTCGTGTCTGACACATCCTTGTTGTTCATTTCTTATACATGCCATCTTCCCCCAGCTGCTGCAGCTCTTCCCAGCCAGTCGGGCCCATTAAATTGGTGTTTTCCGGCAGCAGAGATTGTGTCCCAGTCTCAAGCAGGGCCACCCAAACACTCCATCTACATGAATAAAATATGGCTGTGTGACATTACACACGCAGCACTCCTGGGGCCCCTGAAGCCAATGAGGTTCAAGTGGGAGGTGGGGTTGTTGGGGTGATGACGGGGGTGAGTGGGTGCTCAAGTGAGGTAACTCTCTGTAAGGTAACACCACAAGAGTGTTGACTCAGCTTGCTGGAGTCATATACTGAAAATTGTGAGATGTATCCTTTATAAATCTCAGTTCAGGAGTTCAGGAGGGAGGAGAAGCACTGATTTTATCCAAGAAACACGATACTTCTCATACTACTCTGTGTCTGTGTCATTTGGCACATGGCATACATACAGACAGGAATCAAGAAGCAGTTCCAGTTGAGAACTGATTCCATATTGTGCAATCCATCAGAATCTTATGTCTCAGAGTTTGGGGTGGGAATCACCAGGGGCCCTACGAAAGGACATTATCACGATACTCATGGTACAATGTAATTGAGATTTTTAACATGTTGCGGTACATAGATTGTCATACATTGCAATGTATTACCTTTTATCCACTGCTAATTATGTCACAAAAGAAAAACTTTGTCAGTATGTGTTTTATCTAATAAAATAAAATTATCAGTGTGTTAATGCAGCAGATTGCATCTTATGGATTGAAGAAAGCAGTTCATTATTCCAGTAGGCTACCAAAATTTCAGCTTGTATTTGTTATATTAATAATTATGTATTAAAAAACGGACAATTTGAGCCCATGTACTGACACGATATTGCCTCACAAAAACATCACAATAATTTGCTATATCAGTTACCCCACAACACCCCTATTATCTAGTCCTTTTATCAATGTTAGCATGTTTTTCTGACAGTTGTGCATTGCAAAATAGTGACATCAAACTCACATGTAAAGTATACACTGCTGGAATATTGCAACAAGCAGGAGTCAAGGAAGAAACAATTCCAAAGCGTAGCTTTGTTTCATGAAGAAACAGTGCTGCTTGTATTGTCTGTGAAATGATAATTTCATGGAGGAATCCCCAGCAGAAACATCTTACTACGCAACATGGGCTTAAATCCCAGGAATACCATGTATTTGCCATTCTGCGCATGAGTGTCGTGTGCTTCCCAATCATGCAACAAATCTGTAACTGAGGTAAAAAATCCTGTTAAATTAAAGCGCCAAGCAGGCTTAGCAGATTTTTTTCTTTTACTGAGACAACCTAAATGCAAAAAAATACTTACAAATACTACTACAAATACTGTCATTTCATTCAAACTTTGTTAAGACTTGAGAGATAATACAAAAGTTGTGTATAGACTGAGCAGAGTTGACAATGGACTATTGGTATCATTACAATCTAATCAATAACTATCCCCACACCACTTGTGCTGACTTTGATCAATGGCTTGAGCGCCAGGTATGCGAAAAATCATGAGAACCAGTGACGTCATAAAAAATGTAGATTGATAAACATATTCACATGCAGGGGTTTTCCTGGCACCAAATATTGTGGTGGTGGTAGGTGCTGCAGAGAAAATTTTTTGATTGATCATTTTCATAACATATTAAATTCATGCCAGTTAACCACAGTTTCAGATACTTAAGGCTAATCAGCTAATCAGTTTATAACAACTCAAAAAGATGGCAAAATGCGTCCTTTCAGTAAAAATATTTTAAGCATGTTTTAGTGGTTCTTTAAATAAAATATAACAAAAATAAAAATACACTAATTTACACTTAAAGTGCCAAAAAATGTAAACTATCCCTTTAAAAAGAAAAAAGAAAAATTGTTCACAGGATACAAATAAGCAACATCACCAAAATGTGGCTTCATCACAGGGTAGTTGCATTAAAGTTTGTTTTTATGAATACAGTTAACAGACAGAGGCAGATCACTTCAGTGTCCTGTTTCTCTTCATTCCCTTCTCATTGTCTCTGAGCCAGGTACATTTTTCCAGCTATTATGGGTCAAAACCACAGGCTGTATTTATCAGATCTGGGAAGATAAATAAAAAGTTGTTAACTCTAGAAGGGACAGAATTCCATACCTACTAAAATTTGCACATTATTTAGGTGGAGGCACCAAATAAGCCCAGTGGGTTTTCTGTCTCTCCCTGCACTTCATGTCTTTGTCATTCTTGTGTATTTTCTTTTTTTATTTTGCAAAAAATGAAACCAAAATTGTTGTAAACATGGCTATTTGTTGAAGCCCCAGTCAAAGAATTTGGTGTCAAAATTTGATGTAACACACATTTTCAGTTTGTTGTGGGTGCTGAAAGAGTTAGTGTTGCAACTGTCCCCAGTCTCCCCTGTTTGTCCCTCGCAGCGAAGCAGAGCAAACCTCACCCGCGAGCGGATCTGGATGATCCGTCTCCGATAAAACTTAAGAATCACTTTTCAATGAGGATGAAACTTTTGCAGATGCTCTCGAAGTTTTACTTTTGACAGAGACCATGATAGTTGCCAAGCAACCAAGATGCAGCTGCAATCGAGCGAAAATGTATCAACTGTGGCAAAATCTGTGTGCTCATTATGACCACCTGTGGCCGAAATAGGTAAAGAGGTTCACATTTTCTTTACCTTTGGTGCAATTTGTATAAATAACATTCATCTGCTCCGCTCCTGGACTTCTCCTCGTCTCTCCTTGCACTCTGCTGCTCCTTTCCGCCAATGGCCCCTCCCATTTCTTGAGGTTGAGCAGCAATATTTTTAGACCTGATAAATTTATTATTTTTATTTATCAGGACAACGCCCAACACCGACGCTCATTGAACTGGAGAAAATGTCTCCAAGGAAAATTAAAGTTTACTGGAGTGTAGGAAGTGGTGAAGTTTATTTTCCTCCTCTGCTTCCCGTCTGTGATGGGGACATAGTCAGGCACCACGACAGCGCTGTGATGGACAACTACAGTCATTGCATTAAAAAAAAAACTGATGAAGATGTGGAATTATTATATTGTGTTAGTTATTACCGACATTGACATTTTAAGTGGTGGTGGCCTGGAAATCAGCGGTGGTGGCCGCCACCAAAATTAATATTCAGGAAGAACGCTGACATGTCTAAATCCAAGTGCTAAAAAGCTACTGTACTGTGTCTACCAACTTTTTTTAGAGATATAATATCATACTTTCCACCTTTGTCATTACATAAGAGCATGAGCAGCTTTCCCGCCAAATAGATTATGATCATAGAAGCCTAGTGTGGAAAGACTGCAGCACTGCACCACTAGTTGCATTTTGCTTCAAGTAGACAAGAGCAAATTTAATTATTAGTCAGCTGGTACCAGAAATTCCTTAGAAATTGAGCCAATATGTTTTGGTTTACTTTGAACCAACTGTTTACAAAAGCATGATTTTTCATTTACTTTCCATCAAATATCGGGTGCTTAACAATGCTCTGCCTTTTCGTTTGACATCATGCAGGTCCTGTTCACAGGATCATGTTTCTTTGTAGGCTTGTTTGATTCCAGCTAATTAGCAAGCATGTCAGCTTGCTTGGCTGTTAACACGTCAAGGTACTGCATTTACATGTGGGGCTACATGAAAACATCCCATTACGTCTGTATACGTCTGCCAGCAGCCCAGTACAACGGGTCCCCGGTGGAGCCGAGGTGCACTCCACAAGCTAATGGGCCTTTTTTGTTTACCCTATTTGGTTGGCAAGCCTTTCCTGGGTAATTCCTGTTAATCATTTGTTGGCTGCTTGGCAAAAGAGGGCTTTTAAAGCATATGAATTCAGAATGCTGCTGCCGTAGGTTTAACAAAGCAAGGGAGCAAAAAGACTTATTCCAAAAGCTCCTTTAGTTTCTCTCTTGGTGTGCTTCCTGCACACTTGAAGCACCAGAACCCACACTTTTTTTCATTTTTTTATCACTTATATTCATCAGCAAGGAGAGATTGGATCTTTAAAAATTGGGAAGTTTGATATGTGATTTTTCAAAATGTATCACTATCTTTACTCTGTCATTATCTAATCATCTACTCTGACTTCTAACAGACAAATCTCCTCAGAAGTTTTTCTCACTTGCAGTTACAGATGACATACACTTTGGTGAGTATCATTACAGCAAAATGGCATGCTTATTTTGCACCCCACACATCCTGCACCAAAAATGCTTGCGCATCCAATTTACCAACATACCTTGCTTCCACGCACTAGCTCCTCTCCAAAAAAAAAAAATACATGTATCTCTGATATCTGTACCCAAGTGTCAACTGCCGAAATGAGTTTTGCACTTCCACAATAAAAAATTGTCAAAAGGCTAAGACATTTTTTTTCCAAGTTGAAGTGGCTGCAGCTTTAATGTGCCTGCAAATGAGCTCACAAATCTCTTAGGCCACAGTACTGCATCTGTGAGATAGCAGAGAAATTGTTCCTACATGCGAATATGCCTGTTTGTGAGTGTGTGTATGTGGTGTATGCATTTACGGTGTGGGTTTCCACTGTGTCGAGATGTAAAATGTGACTAACTATCTGTGTGATGTATTATAAGTAGAATCCTTTGGGCTTTTGGCTGATTACATCCAACAACCACGCAGCATTTTTGACTATATTTCAAAATTGATATCGTTTGATTCGACTTTTTCATCACAGTTCTCTGAGGCTGTGTGCCTCTGCAGGTTTGCTTTTAACTCACTTAAACTTCTGTCAAAGAGAAGGGCGGCAGGGGAAATTAAGTAATGGGCTTGGCCGTGTGCAAAGTGAAGGGGTAATGACAGAGACACTAGTAGGAGTACCTTCCTCTACCTTTCTTTCTCTACCAGGTCTTTTAAGCACTTCACATCTATGCTCTCCTGCCTCTCTGCAGTGCAAGCAAATGCTTCTGAGTATAAAAGAGGGCTCCATTCTGTGCCATTTTTTCCCTCTTCTTGTTTAATTCCCTTCTTTTGCCATGGCTCCCAATCACAGTCCCTCTTTCCACTAGCAAATGACTGGAAAAGGCTGCTCATTTCTTCAAAGCCCCATGCATATCCAACATTTTGAAATATTAATAAGGGTTCATTTCAAATAGAGGATGAGGTCGTTTTTGCTTTTCTTGCAACAGCTCTCCGATCCCCTTCCTATTTGTGCGTGGAGCAGCAGAAGGGATATCTTCACAGATTGGATCAGAGGCCAATTGCAGGTTTTACTAATAATGTTCTCCTCTTGGTTGATGTGAAAGCCGTGGACAGGCAGGCCCATGTGCCAAGACGGAGGAGACAGCTGAGATGACTTCTGGATTTTGCTTCAAAAAGACAAAAAGAGAGGCAGAGAGTACAGCTGCCCATTCTCACTCGTCCCCATTATCCCCCTGCTCATCTTGTCATCTCCCTCTGTATGACAGGTGGTTGAGAGAGAAACAAGCGATTCTAACAGAGCATTCAGAGAATAACTAGTACAGCAGAAAGTGGGCAATTAACATGAAAATCCCCTCTTCAGCCGAGCCAGGAAAAAAGCCTCAGCAGCAAACCTGTGCTAACACCTGAAGCTGAGGCATGTGAGTGTGTGTAGGTGTGTGTTTACCAACAAATGTTCATTATCTCTCTTGTTCCAGAGACGGAGACACACTTCTTCAGTCTTTCCCTCATCTTTGTCCCCACAGCCAGTTTTACACTTTTTAAAAAATAAATCCACAAAAAACACAGTTTTTTTTTTTCACAGAAAAACTTTGACTCTCCACAAGGTCAGGTCTTAAGAAAGAAAGAAAAAAACCTTTTAGCAATGGATGCACAATACACTTCCTATTTCATGAAATTATGTTTGTAAGGCTATCATAACCCAAAATGGGCATTTGATGCTTTGATGATGACCATGTACTTTTAGTAAATCACTGATGAGTTTCCAGGATTTTACACAGCCAAACATAGCATCTATGTTTTTTTGATTTTTTGATTTTTTTTGTCAGTTTTGCCATTTTTGTTTGTGCAATACATTCTCACTCCAACTCGTCATACTGTTTATACCAACGCTTGGTCAGTGGCCCTGAACATCAAACTATGACACTCCAAGTACACCTTCTGCATCAGTTTTGGGCACTCAGGGATGCCAATTTATGCTTATTACATGCATTCTGTCTTTTCAAAATAAATCTATGTTTTCAAATGAAATGCATAGGGCTGTACCCAACTTAGAGTTTTTCTCATACAATCACATTTGGCTGTTGAACACAAATATTTGACTATTTGTTGATATTACATATTATGACACTTACAGTTTGAGGGGTTTGAACAGGGTTCAGCAGCGTGACAGCAGCATTCAGGTACAGTAATATAGCACACAAGCTGAATGCACGTTTGACAGATTGTAAATGTGAAAAAAGTACTCTTTTCTGCTGACACTGGATATCAAACTATGGTATAATAAGTTGCTGTGAGCTGTAAATGTACCACTTCTGAGCAGAAAGCAAAAGATCTAAGAGCTTACCAGTCATATTTGCAGCAGAAGGTACCAAGAGCAGTCTAAAAGTGAGGAACGCTCACTCTGCAGTAATATCTGGGGACCAAAACGTCCTTGAGTAAAGGTCTGCTATTGATTATTCAAATCTCTGACTTTTTATGCTCTCTTTTCTAGGTTTAGACAACACAAGTAAGTATAATTGTCACTAATGTAATTTAATGTTGTGACATATGTCACATAGGCTACGCCACAAGAAATTTGTCATTAGGGTGTTACACATGGCACACTACTTTAAAAATAACTAGGTTAATGTTGGTTTTACATGGAACACTAACAACAGTCTCGAAGGTGAAATTCCAGCATTCGTTTGACCCATTCACCTCTTCTCCCCTTCACCCAATGCAGATTTTCTTGCTCTTATTAGCCTACAATGGCAATTGCTGGAAGCAAAAGATGCCATCACCTGGTGCGTCTCATACCATCATCAAAGGTTGCCTCAGTGTTTCGGTATCTGACACCGGGGCCCACAAACACAAAGTCTGTATTGACGAGTTGGGAGTGAGTGTGCTGACATCATTGCAAACAACCCACATCCAAAAATAAAGATAGATGCTTGGACCCACTACAAAACTAAATTTTCAGTTGTCTGGTGAGCATGTGCTCAGTTTTTGTGCTCATACAAGGTTCTTCCATTTGCTGTGCTCCTGTGTCAGAATAGCTGTTCTGCACTGAAGACACAATGTCCTTTGTGTCAAGTTTTTCATCTGAACCAAATAATGCACCACTCTCTGCAATTAATCATTTCATGATCTTGTCTGTCATTTACCCTAGATGAATACAAACTTTAGGGCATAAGTTATTTCCCAGCTCATTCATTTATAAATCTATTGTTAACATAGTAGTGTTTTTTTAATGCAGCGCCTCTGGCCACAGATTAAGTTATTGCTTATCCTTGACACCTGTCATAAAAGTACACCTGATCAGAAAATGTAACGAGCTACAGCAGGGTGTCAATTTATTAGACCGTCATCTGTGACAAAGTCATAATGAGAATAGGTGGTTGATGAACAGGAGTGAGCAGATCTGATAAACACATAAATGAACAAAACACATAGAAACATGCATTAACATATACATGAATGCATACATCTGCCTGTTCAGCTATTTAGGTCAATATCGGCCTGTTATCTGTTGTCAGTATCGGATCGCTGGATGCCTTGATGGGCTGTATCTGTCTGTCCAATACAAGGGGTATAGATAGATAGATTCCATCCAAATTTGCACATGTACACAGTTGTATGTATGTATGCATGTATGTATGTATGTGTAAATATATTTGTTTGTGTGCATACACATATATATACATATATACATATATATATATATATATATATATATATATATATCAATAGGGAAAGGGAGGTGTGTGGATGGTGGCCTGGGTGGTTGGCCAGGGACTGGGGGTTGGCTACGGGCCTGGTGCCCCGCACTTCCCCCTGCTGGCATCTCGCTGCGGCGGGCATGGGTCAGCCTGCATGGTGGCTGTGGTGGGATCCGAGACAGTCTCAGACCCACATTAATTGTCATTATTATTATTGATGACTATGATGATGATGAGGATGACGATGATCATTATCACTATTATTGTTATCATTATTATTGTTGCTATTATTATTATTAGTAGTAGTAGTAGTAGTATTATTACCTTCTGTATTTGCTGCTCATAAGTTATAACACACACACACACACACACACACACTCATACTCATTCACTAGTTTTGTCATGTTTGAATCTCTCCTAATGATTGTAGCCCTGCCACACTTGTTGTGTCCTGTCTTGTTTGTCTTGCTTTTTTCTTCACAATAAAGGGTAAAAAAGCTACAGTGACAAATTCATACAAAATACTTTGCATTTTATGTCAGCTTTATTTATTTTGGTGGCTGAAAAATATCCAGTAGTATAAATGTTAGGATAAAATCTGACATTTTTCAGAGGATAACATCTTCTGAATCCAGATTTACTTAAATCTTTCAATTTTCCACTATTTCAGAAGGTCCAGACAGGTTTAGAGGACAGAGATAAAACATGACTTTTGGCTCCCTTGAAAAAGAAAGGAAATGGCAGCTGCACACATACTGTATATTAGCAGTTATAGAAGGGGGTGTCCATTGCTACCAGACTGTCTGGTCTCAGAGCTGTCAGACTTGGCATGCTGCCTGCTGGGTAATAACAAAGATGAGCAGTTTTTTTTTTTTTTTCAAATCCACTTTGAGCACTGCTTTATTACTTTTTCTTTCATTGTCTGAAAGTTTTTGCTCTGTCTTTAATGCTATTGTTATGTTCACCAATCAACGCCGGGGCTCAGTCCAGACAAGAAAGTGACAGTTTTTTAAAGTAGACAGGGTGTAGAGGGTGGCCTTTTCTCAATACAGGGAGAAATCGACAAGTGCTGCCTCTGCTCTCGACATTTGTATATTTGGGCTTTCACAATATATTTTACTCCACTCTATGTTAACTTCATTTCTCTTTCTTGGTCTCTCTCTCTCTCTCTCTCTCTCTCTCTCTCTCTCTCTCTCACTCTCTTTTAAATGTGGGTTAAAAAACAGAGGTGATTCTGGCCCTCACTTTCACATGTCATCCATGTCATCGTCTTTGAGATTTTGCTCTTCTGATGGATTTGTGCTTGCTCATTCTGCAAATAGGTCTTCATGCTGTGTAGTGACATGAGCCTCTTGCACCCACAATGCTGTCAAAAACGTTCATTTATAATTGCCAACCCGGTCCCAATAATTCTCAACTGGGAAAGAGGTAGTCAAAAGGCACAGGGAAAACAAAAACCTAAATAACATCTCAAATCACAGTGATGCTGCTGGTTTGCAGGGGATTACCATTATCATTCTATCAACACCTCTGTGTATAGCAAAATATGGCAAGTAATTTATGTCAGAACTTTCACTTGACAGATTACTGGCTTGACAGATTTGCGCAGGATTACCCTAGTTACATGTATTCAGATATTTTTGTAATTAGATATTTTCCTCTATGTTTTGACCTCTCGTCCTCAAGTAAACATAGTTTCAAGTCACTAAAACTGAGAATTTTTTTAAAAGCCATCTAATGCAGTTTCTTGTTGATTTATGTGGACATGTAAAACAGGGCATTTAGGGAACAATGACACAATCCCCTTAACTGCCCATTGTTGTTTTGTGGAATGAGTATGAGCCTGAAACAATAATGGACATTTTCAAGAGGGCAGTAGGGAGTAGGATTGTTATCTATTAGGACTGCAAGGAAAAATTTTGAATGTTGTAAAGCATCACTGACATGTTTATACCGTCAGTAGCCTAAATCAAAGGAGAATCAGCAGTGATGAGATCTCCTGTAGGTGTGTTGAGGAAGGTCACGTTAGCCTGTACACTTTATGACCTTTGCAAAGTGTAATACTGCCATAGACAGCTAACGGCAGTCATTATTTTAGGTAGTTTTTGCGTTGTTGTGTGGGTTGTGTAGATAGAAATTCAAATCGAAGGGAAATTACCAATTTTAAAAAAATATCCTTATACATGTAGTCCTGGGCCTAAGGTCACAGGTGACCTCTGCAGTAATTAAAAGTATCAGAGGTCCCCAGGTAATACTAGTCCTGTGCAAATAGTGTAAATTATGACAGTGTTGGCCTTACGACTTGTCATGATAGAAAATATGATGATGATGAAAGCATTCCAGTGCTCTGCTGAAGTCTCTGCACATATAAGGTTGTTCTTCTTGTTTCAGTTATGGTTTACTAAAAAAGACATCAAGGAAGTGGTTTTGTCGAAACAAGAATAATAAAGAACAATATTAGGTGGCCTTTAATTGCTGTAATACAGGTGTAAGAATTAGAGAGGCGACAAGCTGAGATCATTTTTATTGTAGCAGTGTGCCTTCCCATTAAGCATTCATCATATGTTTACTAAATAGGACTATGGGTAGTAGCATTATCCCCTGCTCATCACTGTCACAGCAGGTAGATGGATGATGAGGAGCGCTCATAATTGTAAATTAATTCAATCATCTGTGGCGGACACCCGGAGCTGACTTGTGGAACGAGGCACAACTGAGACTAATGTTGTGAGACTGTTCATCTTTCTTTTTTCTTTGAATAGCTTTTTTTCCAGATGCCATTGATACAAAGTGAATATTCAAATGTCTTTCTGTGCATGTTTGTGTATATGCCAGTGTTGCAGCTGTGGTCGTTGCTCACTTGGTTTCCATATACAAATCTGTATCTTTGGAAATAATTCATCTTCAGCTCTTCAGTAATTGGCGTCACCTACACCCTCATGTGCATGTGTGCTGCTGAATATTCCAGGATAATGAATTGAGACACTCTAGTCAAGTCATTTTTGTCCCAAATAGGAATTTTGTGCTGCAGCAAGCATAAAAATGCAGAAAAACATAAAAGCATACAACATAGAAACATACAGCAGTTGACCGAAACATGGACTAGGGGTGGCTTACACCTATGCACCGCTATATGTGACAGATTGCTTTAAGATCAGTCTGTGGGACTAGACTCCTATTAGGGATTGCCAGAGCTTCAGGTCATAAGGTCAACTTTTAAAAGCAGTATTAGAAAACTGTTTTTAAATAATCCAGCAAGCCTGTGTCTCGGCATTTCATTCATTTACTTAAAGAAAACTAACCAAACAAGATCATTATTTTTACATTTAGATTATTATTCAAGATATAAACTTAAAGAAAAAAACTGCACTAAAAAAGTTTGGAGTTTAAACAACCAATGACCTAATACAGTGATTACCAAGCATCAGGGAGACAAAACAATAAATTTGACACACAAAAAAAGCCTATTCCATATGTATAATTGTAACAAACAACAAACAAACAGAATACAGACAGAATTGTATGAAAGGTTGCTTAAAAAACTGTAATTGTAATTGTACAGTTGTTCTGTACTGTAATTGTTATGCATCAAATACAATACAAAATACCTATAACATATGGTGTCACTTGGTGTCGCTTTGTCAGTTTACTTAATAGAAAAGGGGTCCCAAGGAATAAGGTTTAGAACCACTGTTGTAGATGAAGTAATGCTCTTAGAACATGAATCCTAATCTATGACGCATATATTTTAAAAATAATTTGAAACTGAGTTCAGTCTGATCCACATTATCTGCTTTAAAATGCCTCTCTGTGTTCACTTATTCAGAAGGAAAGGAGAGGCACATGGATTTGTCTCCATGTTTTTCTTCTTTTTTTTTTTTATCTAGGTGTGCCAATAGTGAGTCTTTTACACAACTGTTACTCAACTCCTGAGCCACTGGACTCTTTCTTAATTTAAGATGAGCTGCAATAGCTCCCCCTGCTGGATTTAGTGCACATTCAACACTTTAACTCTCCGATCATGGTCACTGAGAGGTTAGATTTTGGCAGTTGTGCATAAATAAAATAAAATAAAATAAAATAGTATTTAAAAAAAAAATGTAAAAGCAGATCTGAAGGTAGCATTCAGTATAAAAAAATGGATGCCATTCATTAAGAAAATCAAAATAAGAAAAATGATTTAAAGAATACAAAAAAAGAGTGAAAGAGAAGAAGATCTGTCATTTATTCGGCAACAATAATTTAGAGGAGGAAATTTGGTTAGTCCTATAATCGAATTAGCTGATGACCCATACGTTATATTTAAAAGTCCAAACCAGTTACATTTACATGTGCAAATACCACATGTCTGTCTGTTAATGTTACTAGGTGTTAACGTCATAATGAGACAGCTTTAACAGCCAGCTCCTCAAGTGGATATATTCTGAGGACCTAAACTGCTGAACAAGAGGGTACATGAAATGCTGTTCCCTGAAAACAATGCTATGGAACGTTGAAGTGGTTATGAAGAGATCAGCATCTGTCCTCTTGCGTGGCTCTGGAGGCTGGAACGACCTGCTTGACTGCTACCAGTGGTCGTCTCCCTGCCCGTGGAGGTGGGAATAGTAGGTATACAGGGAGCTTCATGATCACACTCAGCAGTGATCAGCTCCATTGAGCATTCCATTGAGCATCTGGCGGTCCGTCATTACGCACTGCATCTGAAGTGCTACTATTTCACATACTCTGCTGTGTCTCCCACACAAGGGACAGCGGATGAGTTTTATGATTACAGAACCTCAGCCATGCATCATTTGGTTAGGCTCCCAGTACTACAGTACACAATCTGCCTGCTGTTATGTGTGTGATTGTGAATGCATACATACGTATGTGTATGTGTGTGTGGGCGAGTGAGTGTTTATTTGCATGCCCTCTTGTGTGTTTGTGTGTGCGCCTGCACAGCAGCATCTGTCAGTTTGTTTTTAAGTGGCCTGCTCTACCTGCATGTGTCTGGCCTTGGGTTTGGATGGGTTTCCTTGCATGTGAGTAAGCGTGCATGGAGACACAGGTAGACAGAGGGACGCGCTGCTGCGTTCACACTATGTGCGGCAGGGGTGCGGAAATGCCGTTCTTGGCAACATACATGTAACATGTGTGCCTTGTAGGTGGCTTGCAACACACCAATGATATGTGCCAGTTAGCAGCACCAGGCACCAGAGTGGAGCCATGCCAATCTGCTGCCAGCGCCATGGGGCTTATTCAGGACACAGAAACAGTCACTAGTAGGTAAAAGTAAATGTCCTTCACTAATCCAAACAATTTTTCTAAAGTTTATTCAACCAAACCAAGCAAAACCACAAACATACTGCAGTTTAATTATTAGTTTTTGTATTAAACATGTTTATCTTTACAATACCTTGAACCTCTTTGTATCATTTTTGTGTGTTTCCTTGCCTCAGTTAAGTAGGAAATGTTAAGTGAGGTACGACTCACCAGTGTTACGCTAGTGCGTGCTCGTCCTTGTATCAGGGTCTGTGCTTGTTTCTATTAGTGTGTCTGTGTGTATGTGTGTTCCCTGACCTCCAGTGGTGCATTGGGAGGCAAAGCAGTGTCTGGTTCTGTGCACGTACCATGTTCTCATTACCACTAACAGCCTTGAGCCGGCCTCGTCATTAGAGGGAATCATTCTCAATCCAATCACCTATTGGTTACGCTACGCTACAGAGGCCCACAATCTGTCCTCATCCGATGGCTGAGATTTCTTTGTGATGTCTCTTGAATCGCAAAGGACAAATAGTGAGACAAAGAAATGAACAGGAAGAGCACAGAGAAAGACAATGAGAGAGAGAAAACCATAAAAAGATGTCAGCCGGTCAGATAGCAGCACAGGTATTTCTTCTGTCCGGGTTTTTCTTGGTGCATTACCGCCAACTGTGGAACAGCAGATTAGTATAGCATCAGTCACTGGCAGGAATGTGTGCATGTGTGCACCACATGTGCGTCCCCGTGTGCATGCATGAGACAAAGTGACTCACTCATTGAAAATGATTCAATTTTGCAACTGAAAGTCCATGACTACCTAGCTTACCTTGACAGTACCACTAGAGGCTGCTACCAGGCGGCTCCATAAAATCTCAGATTGCATCAAATTTTATTTGAAAAGTCATGTTTCCTCTCAAAATAAATGGTGTGCCTCAGTGTTAACCTGCACTTGTGTACCAAGGGTAAAAATATTTTCACTCTTATGAAAAGTCTTTACTTTTGTACATTTCGAACAAATCATTACCTATTGAACTAAAGGAATAACCTTTCTGTTCTATCAATGAATTGTGTAAATTGAAGATATCAGAAATGACATTAAATTACTAAGCAGACAATTTGTCCAGAGCAACTTGCAATAAAAAGAAACATAGAATAAATTAGACCTGTTTCCAAAGCTCTCAGTTTATACTGCACAAACAAACAAATGAACAACTTTAAAATGCCATTGCAGGAAATAGCTGGTTAAGACATTGTTACTGTGCACCAGCTTCACCTTGGTGCTGTTGAGCTTTAATGACCACTCAAGCTGCTTCTGCATGTTCAGACCATGTTGCATACATGCAGGGATATATCCAGGAGTTGGGAGGTAGAGATCAGAACCATGTGCCAGAACTAAAAAAGGAAGATTGTAGCATGGGCTATGAAAAAATCCATTACATTTTGAATGGATCTGCATCACAGGGCAGATACACATTTTATTTTTTTACTTACATTTACATGGGTACGTAGGACAAGTGGTATTTGGCCTTGGTAGAGGTCTGTGAAGATCGTATGCAGTCCATTTTATGTTACATCCAAATGGAGTTGCTAAAAATGCTTCAAATCATCTCATGAAATTAATTATCCAACATCTTAACAATTGCAAATCACAATCCAAATGGGTCTCACTTTCTTCTCTTTTCCTCATTTTGTATCATTTTTTTCTTTTCTCCCTCTCGTCCCTCCCTGCGTGTCTGTCTCCTTGTGTCGATGGTGGTGGTGGTGGCTGTGCAGGTAGGGAATATGAATTACCTGGCAGGCAGGCGGTGTTCTGCTTGGAAGACTGCTGTCAGCATGGTGAGGATGGATGAGGAGAGACAGGAGAGAGATGAGACTGACAGCTCCAGCCAACCTTCATCCATCCATCCTTCCTTCCCTCCCTCCCCCTCCCTCCCACTCTTTCACCCTCCCTCAGTGCCTCCCCTAAAATCCTTGGTCTTTTTTTTCCTGGGAGCAAGCACAAAGAGATCTTTGCCACCACTTTTCTGGCTAAAAATAGAATAGTGAGGCTATCGTGTCACAATGGAAAATATCAGATTCTGAACATGCCATGTCCATGAAAAGTAGCTGACCAAGGAATCTTAAAAATATAATCCTGACAAATTTGGATTTTTAAAATTTGACAGAGGCTCAGTGCTCATTGCTCAGCTCCTACTGGGGCTGGCTTTGTTGCTGATGAAAACCAATCAGTTCCTCTGTTACTTTAATGGCTGTTTATATTTTAAGCTTTCAGAGCCTGTCAGGTTCTATGAACTACCCCACAATACACTCTGCTCTTTATTTAATATTCTGAATTCCTGAGTGGACTTAATTTCAGAAAGGATCTTTGGATTTTGGATTGAGCACACTAATATAGAGTTAGCAGTAGATTTGAATGATGCAGATATTTGCCAATATTAGTTGTTGATGCAACATAGTAGACATCAGTCTGTAACAGCATTGCATTCGCCAACATTTTACAAGGATTCTGTTGTACTCTCATTGTGTCTTCTCTGGTTAGCCTTTATCACTTGCAACAGACCCCAAACCAGACTCAGGGCCCACTGTGAAGGGTTTACATCCCCAATCCAGTCAGGGAACATAAAGGATTTAGAGAAAATTGGTGGAGAAAAGGGCCATTACCAACAATGCTGTGACATGATGTTGACAATGCAGAAGGAATGAGATGTAATTTTATTTTTAAAAAGAGGCCTATATTCATGGGATGCACGGTATTGGATTTTTGGCCAATATCCGATATGCCGTTATAAAAACAACCAAATTAAGTGACACAGGTATCGATATATCCACTTTTTTCCCACCTAATTTGAGTGATCATCAGGTCTCTTTTGTAGAGGACCTAACATCATATTTTGCATACTCTTGCAAAGATATAAATGTATGTATATGTATATATATGCAGTGTGTGTGTGTGTGTGTGTGTGTGTGTGTGTGTGCGCATATATATATTTATATTTATAATTATATTTATATTTATGATGTTCGTAGAGATCTGCATTTTGGCCAATACAGTTATATTATCTTGCATCCCTGCTATATTCGGATACTGATACTGCTTTAACTAATACAAGTTATGACCTTTGAGGTGCTTGTTGACTTAACATTGCTGCAGTCCTTCCATTCCCTGTTTAATGATGCACAGACTTACAGAAAAAAGGTATAGGTTCAATTTACAGCAATTCTTGACACTTTCTTTTCTCTCCTGATCTGAGATGGCTTTTAGTGTCACACTGCAGTGAGCAACCTCAGCCTCGTTACCCATCTGATTGGTCATTGGGAGTGATAGCGAGAGAGAGAGACCAAGAGATAAGTGTGTGATAGAGGTTCTTGAAGTGAGAATTAAGTCTTTTACTTTAGATCTCTCTTTTTGTTCTGGTAGATGCTCTACTTCAATTCAGCTGTACTCAGGTAGAGATTAACAGTGAACAGTATATATGGATCCTTAATAAGAGAAGTGTGCCATGCTGTAATTGTCAGTTTTCCATTGTTTGTGTGATATTTGCTCCTTACTAGGGTTGCAAAGGGTCAACAAAATTCCAAGAGAAGTTTTAGTTCAGGACTTTTAGGAAGTTTGGATAGATATTTGCATAGTTTCAAAAGTAAAAAAAAAAAACCAAACAAACAACCCTGAACTTATTTTGCGGGTACATGCACATACAAAAGAGTCATACAA
This sequence comes from Plectropomus leopardus, assembly GCF_026936395.1. NCBI lineage: Eukaryota > Metazoa > Chordata > Actinopteri > Perciformes > Serranidae > Plectropomus > Plectropomus leopardus. The sequence continues at coordinate 15,391,699 of NC_142185.1, read as the reverse complement.
GGTCTTTTGTTATGTTTTGGTTAAAAGTATACCCGTAATTTATTTAATTTTTAACCATGTGCTGCAATTGTGGAATTCAGAATTATAATCCTCTGTATGCCTAATGCAGTTTCCCATCTCATGTGCAGCTCACCTACTGCCAACACTAGTGCTACTGAGCCAAATGATGATGATTACTGGAATGAATATATTTCAATTTTGTAATGATATTTTTACTTCACAGGCAGTTAGTAGCATCAAGCAAAGTACACAGTATATAACTGTTGTCATCTTCTGCTAGTTTTTACTAGGTAGCCGTTACCATATGGGATGTAGCTTGATTGAGTATGCTGAGGAGTTTTAATTAATCTGTTTCCATTTATACTTACTTTATTGTAAAACATTTCTTTTATAAATTAGTCTTTCATTTTAAGCTCTAAGTTTGCACACAGCCCACATTTTTGGCTCAAGTTTCGGCTAAAATATTTCCCTGTTTGTGAACTTGCTAGCTCGCTAACTCACCACATGGGACATTTCCTATTGTAGCCTATGTATTTGACAAATTAATTCTTTTTTTTTGTTTTTTTTTTTTTTTGCAAATGTATGGAATAATGTCTTCTAATGATAAAGTTAAATGTTTGTTTCTGTCTGCATGTAGTGAATGCAGCCTGAATCAGTAACCCTATATTTCCATATTGTTGCTATGTCCTGTTAAGATACCATTTAAAGTTTCCACCTTGAATATTCCTGCAATTTTACAACCCTACTTCTGGCACTTATAAAACGCTGATTTAATAATGTTCAGTATATAATCACTAAAAGCTGTTATCCTCCACAAAATAGATATAAAATTGATGCACTGATGGTTTAAGAAGATCATAGCAAGGATTTTTTTTTACTGTCAAAGTTGGATAATTCTCACATGCATATTTTTTTCATTGCTTTGTTTCTTTTTATTTGTCCCCTTTCCTGCTCTGTCTCTCTGTCCTCAGTTTGACTTCAGTGCCGATAAGCTGAGGCAGAGGTATCAGGCAGAGCACCCATGCAGGGATCCATTAGGCAAAAACCAATTTCACACAGAGCCAATTTCATAAATATGGAGTATGGGCCCACCTTTAGCTGTGCTTGACTAGCTTTTAGAGGGATATACAAAACCATAAACAACGAGCTTGTGGCTGAGCACTCCTTTTAAATGATAGCTGGAGTGTGTGGCATCGACCTAAACACATTAAGCCATAATTTTAACAATTTAATGAGCAACACAATGAAGAACTATTTCATTCAAACTCCAGACAACCCTAATGGAGGATTTGTGATTGGTTAGAGAAATTTAAAACTACCTAATAATGCTGTTCTTTCAGTGTCTTTTAGTTGTTAATCCCATTCCCTGCTAGTGTATTTACAATTTATCATATTTACTTTGGCGTCATTTGGTCTTTATTAGATGTTTTGATGAGCACTTTGTCAAAGATATTTCAAATGATGAGATACATTTAAAAACAACCTTTAATGGAGTGCATCTATATGACACCTGTATCATGAGACCTTTACCTTTTCATTCACCCATTTGAACACTAATGGTGGAAGAGCTTCTATTCAAGACTTACTCATCAGTTTGTATTGCTCATTGTTCAACTGACTAGTTGCTGGTTCTATTTCCAAGTAAACTCTTAACTTAGCTGGTAAATTGCAGACAGTGGTGTGGTCATCCCAGAATTGTATTGGCTTGTGTTCCCTCCATAAGGACATTAGTCATTTTAAGATTGTGCTCCACAGACAAAGGTGGAAGTCTTAAATAGTTGTGATTATCTAAAAAGTGTAAAAATGTGAGTGGGGTGAAGAGGTTAACAGAGGAGAGCTTAGAGGGTAAAATTGGATCTCACTATCTCTCTTTAAGCATGGACCTTCAACACAGAAGGGGCAATGGGGTGAGTTTAAAAAAAAAAGCTGAATGGACCATCATTCAAGGGGACAATCCATGTTTAAGTCTTGCACTGGCGATCAGCCACCTCGATTAGGAAAGATGCTAAATTTTAAATTTTATACTGAAGCTGACCAACGACCTCTGTTGAGGTGCTAGGATGATGGTGATGATGTTATTTTATATTTGGGTGCAGTCACTTGGTTAGTACTGTCACCTGACATTAGGTATGGTCTGGGTGCTGCAGTTGATGCTATCAAATATCCTAATTGTGTTGGACCTTTAATTTCCTTGATTTCATGTGGATTATCCTGTTACCCAGCAGAGAGGCATGGCTATGCACAGTTGGATTTTTTTGGCCACCAAAGTGTATTTGGCAATCCATTTTAACATTTTTTATTTTCAATTTTTTATCCATCTGAGACAACACCATTCACAATCAATTCAAGAGTGGACAATCTCCCCTCACTCCTCCCTTCCTGTACCTGTTAGCTTTGGTACTGCCACTGAGGCAAAACTGTCTTGAAGCACCAGTGTCTGGCTTGGGATCTGCAGCAGTAGTTTCTTTGCTTTATAGACCAAACAACCAATTGATGAATTTTGAAACTAATCCACAAATTATTGGACAATGGAAATAATCATTTGTTGCATCCTTCATCCTACAAGAAAAATACAGTATTGTTTGAAAGGTAAAATGTATGACTATTTGTTGTTTGTCAGATGGAGTATACCACTTTAGACTCACCAGACCTGTGGGAAACACTACTCTACAGTCTAATAATAATAATTATGGGGGGAATTCTAATGCATTATTAGTACTTTTACTTTTTGTACACTTTGCTAATAGGACTCGTGTACTTTAACTTCATTGACATTTTTAATGCAGCGTTTTTATTTGCAATTAAGTTTTTTTTTTATAGTTCAGTACTGCTACTTTTACTGAAGTAAAGCATCTGAATACTTCCTTCATGCCTTTACCATTTTGGAATGAAAAAAAGAACTCATATTAATAAGTTACAGAGTGCTTCACAAGATGAACAGCTGTCAGTGTGCCAATACAGGAAGCCTTTTCCATTCTTAAAGAACTCACAAACCAGGAAACTACCCCTCATGTTTATTTCCACAGTCCAAGACCTATTTTCTCTAAAAATGAACCTCTGAGGTCTTGGAGGCATCAAAATATCTGCAACTTTGGAGATGCAAGGATACAGAATGGCTGAATGCCTGCTGTATAACAGAGATACTGCAACATCAAGATGAGTTGAAACAATCGAGGAAACTTCATATTTGAAGCCTAAAGCCTCCCAGACTGACCTTTCTGGTTTGCATTCCCTCCCTAGAGCTAAACCAGCAGCATCTCTTTTTGCGTGACCCTAAAGCTATGTTTCTTCTCAGATTTTATTGAGGTTTCTAAGAGGATGCTTTTGAACACAAAGTTTTATTGTGTTAATAATAGTTTGTACTCTGGAAATGGGTTGATTTTCTCTTCAATAAACCCAGCTCGTATCCAAAGGTCTCTGTGTTCAGGACCAGAAGAATGCTCACTGTTCGCTCTCTGTCTGTTCAAGAGTTCATGACAGAATTCCTTGACCTCTCATATAAATTGTGAAATTGAAAACTCTACAGAGGAGCAGTCTACTTTTTCTTGTTATATTGTTACTGTGGAAATAATCTAAAACATGACCTCACAACAATGCATTAAGAGCATCAAAAGAGGCTTTAATTAATTTTGTCATGTTTTGTCCCACTGGAGGAGAGATTAAAATTTTCCAACCAATGAATAAATCTTTACAACACCCATGCATACCACTGCATGTGTAGCAGTTAGATAAAGGGGTGTTTGCTAATTGCCCATAAGGCAGGTAATCAATACTGTGAGTGTTACTATGCTATCAAGATTGTAGTTTCCTCCCAGCATGTTGCTACTAAGGCACATGCACATCCAAAACTAATTGTTTCCTCACAATGCATATCAGGCTTTTACTGAGTAATACTCAAAATTATTTGATGGTGTTTTACTTGATAAATTAAGCCCTCACCACACCAAATATCAAGCGGAATGAAGACAATCCTGATAATTTCCTCCCCCTGCAAACCTAAGAGATTTCATTTCATTTCACGGTCATAGCCACTTTGGCTGTAGCCATCTTGCTTTTTGGGGCCAGATGTAACCATATTTTATTTTTTGGACAAAACTCTAATGTTATCTGCTAGCATAGATAGCACAGAGCATTTATAACTATGATTCACTGTGATAGTGGTAGTGATAATGCTAATGCTAACGAAAACCATACTTTAAATCATTCAAACAAAATGTACGTATTGAAAAAAATTGAATATCCAACTCTACGGAGGGTCATTTAGTACAACTAAATGCTTTTGACTTTTTTTTGGCGACCAAAGTGTTGAAATTTCATGAAATGAAAATCCTGAAATGGCGACAACTATGCCTACTCTGGGGTTATGCTATGTCTGTGACCTAACCAAGGTTGTCTAAGTGGTAGCTAGTTGTCAATGGCCCTCAATTATGCATAACTTTAAGCTGTGATAAAATGCCAATGAGTGAGTTAGCCTTTTTTCCATCCTTGAGGTGTCTGCTCGGTTTGATCAGCAGTCATCCTGAATTGGTAAAGAGGAGCAGACCCAGGTGAGTGATGATGCAGCTCTCATACTTTCCTGTCTTACTAACACATACTCCAGTTTTCTCCATTATCCAACTGCCTACTCATTACATCTAATTTGCTATCATGTATCCAATGTGCTGTGTGAGCTAACATTGTTGTTTGCAGCATAGTTAGTTTTAAGTTAAATATTTCCGGATAAACTCCATGCATGTTATCACACATCACTGTTTTAGACAGTATATACTCTAATTGTTGTGTGTGACTAATTTTACAGTTGACCTTTGCAATGGAGGCAGTGGTTGCTGCTGAGATTCAATGCATATATCTCCATATGGTTAAATCAGCAGCAGTGGAAGATTAGTGGATCTGCACATTTCTGCTCTGAAGAGATGGCCACACTCATTAACAGCAAGCAGAGCATCTCTGTGAGGAGGACGGCAGGGGAAGTGGATGTGTGCGGGGGGCATTTGGCAGTGGAGAGTCTTACAAAATATCATGGTTAGTGGAGTTATTTTGAAATTGCTTGTGAGTGTTCTTGCATTTGTGCATGTTGGTGCACGTTAAGGAAATCTCAGGATAGTAAATGGTCAAACATTATCATATGATGGCTACATCTTTGTGGAAATGCTTTAGCAGATTTATATTGCAAACATAAAAATTACTGCAAGTGTCAGTCTCAAAGGCAAAGCTCACTGTTTTCTAAAGTTGCCATTTTCACAGCATTACAGGGAGAAATAAACTGCCCAGTTCCCATCATGATCAAGCTTATTTACAATGCATGGCTGAGGAGGGGGACATTGAATTTAAAGCATTGAGCATCATGGACCACAGTTGAGTTTTTCTATTTTTAAATTATTATATCGAAGGAATATATCACTTTTTTCTGATTTCTTACAATAAATGGGTATTAGTACTCAATATTTTTAAGGTATCCTCCTCTGAAATGAACCAGTGTCAAATCGTATGAAAACTTCTCCAATCAAAAGAAACCTGCATATGATCTTTTTTGTACTCAGATCTAGAAAAATGTGACTATTTGTATATATTTGTCTTCAGCCAGTCACCACAAGCATTCTTTCATTTAATGCAATGTGTGACTGGCCCACTACTGCAGCAGCTACAGCCCCATGCAGTCTTTGGTTCAGACCACCAGGGTGTATTTGACTGAGATGACAGTTCAGTATGCTGAGATCCTACCAGACCATTGAAAGTATGGCTATATTACACACTCATGGCATCAGATAAAAATAAATGCATAAACTGCTGAGGGATTATTTCAATGAAGAATTGTATTGGTATCGTATCACTTTAAAGATACTGGTTTTGGTAGTGGTAATGACATTTTTTAAGCTATACCCAGCTCTACCTTTTACATGATAAGAAAAACCTGTAGTTACGTAGAACATTTGAATGTGTCATATACTGTATGCATGTTATGTTAAACTGGGGTCAAAAGTGCAGCCTAAAAAACTGCTTTTAGTCTGCTCATTGTCAGCTTTGATGTTCTCTCAAACAAGTGTTCACAGCCGGAGCTTGGTGCTGTCAGACAGCACAGGTTGCTACCACTGTTTGAAAGAGCTGTTCAGACACGGATACAAAACTGAAGAAAAAATGCAGGCAAGCTGAGTAGAAGTGGAAACTTCAAAAAGCAAAATCATCCTGTGAAAGGCTAGCTGACTTTGTCAAGAAAATATGAATGTGAAAAATGAGCTCTTTTTAGACCTCATCACAGAAAACTGTAAGATGTCAAGAATTTTATTTAAGGTCGGGAATACAGTCATTGACCCCATATCCTCTAGTTTTAAAAAACACTCAGAATTGTGAGAGTTTCAAGGTCAAGAGTAAAAACTTCAGAACACTCTACTAGCACAAACTAGATATTTTTCCTCCTGAGCAATTTTAGGATGACTGCCTGGACCAAACCTGACTTATAAAGTTCATAGAATTAATTTAAAAAATGGACGCCATCACTTATCTAGATGTGGTTGCCACTAAGTGGTTAAAAGGTCTACATATCATTTATATTTGTATAAAATGAAATTAAGAAAGTATTCATCATAGATATGAACAGCAAGCAGCACTTAACAAAAGTCACATTTTATTATCAGCAGAGTAGGGAAACGTTAGTTTTTGTTTTATTCTTGTGGTTCTTGACACCATCAATCACTCTGTTTATTAGAATTCCTAAATTACCAGGTTGTTTTACCAATTGATCCCTCAAGTAGTAAATATCTGCATGCACAAGTATCAGCTATGATGTACCCCAGGGTTCCATCCTGGGCCCTATTCTTTTTTGTTTATGTCTTTGTTGAGCTCTTCAGTTTGTAAATATTACGATGTAAATATGTGCAAAATGATTGAAGACCTTGGATGCCTGGCGTCACATGTTGGTGATCTTGGTGATTCTAATTTTTTATGCTTAAAAAAACAGAGTTGTAACATGTTTATTAACTCTCTATTTTCTAGAATCAGTTTCTTGCTATTCAGATGAGGAAAATGCAACTCTCTTTACTATGTCATTAGCCAGAAAAAATCATTGTATTTCAACTCATTCTAATTATAACTTGACGAGAGTGCAGCAGTCTGGCTCTGCATATTATGGCCACTTTGCACAGGCTGGAAGTTAAATCTAGAGTTACTTGAAGTATTTGGCTTGGCTCCAGCCTGCTTTACAGCTGTCTTATTCTCCAACTATCTAGAATGGATGCATTTATCTGTGTAGAGTACAAATAGCACATGTCTGTAGAGAGGAAAAATACAGGCAAGGAGGGGTGCTACCTCCTGTGAGTATTAAAGATGGGGATAATCTTTATTGTAACAAGGGGTAATCACTCTTATCTCATTACATTTTTTTTTGTCCCTACCCAAGCATTCATTACCCCTGTGCACTGCTGCCACTGCACGACTAACCTGTCATACCTAGTATGTTCTCCCACCCCCCCCATGACCCTCCTTTTTTAGACATAATAAATGCTATTGTTCCCCTTTGCCAGGGAGTGATAAATTGAAAACAGCTGACATAAGCTATCTGGCACTGCATCAGAGAACAGACTACCTCTCCCACTGTTTAGTCCTAAGGCTTTTATAATCAAGTAGAGGACACCGGACGGTAAAGAGAAGATGGCTTTGCTGTTTCTGTCATGTGTAAAAGAGGCAACATAAATTGGGCCATGTCATAAATCAACTAAAATAAACTTTAAAGATGCTTAGCATGTTCTAGTTTAAAAATGGCAATGCATCTTGGGTTTTTAGGCTTTTTTTGAGCAGTGCAAGGCTTACGAACAGGGGTAGAGGGATAGTTTCGATGTGGCTCAAAAACAGAGGAGAGGCTAGGGATCAGACTTAACAGTAGCCTATGGTGAAATATTTACTCGGCCTAGATTCATATCTAATGAGCTTAAAGAAACCCAGTTATGCAACAGATCCAGTGTTAAATGTTTAATGTTGTGTTGTTGTGAACACACTGGAGAGACCTACACTCGTCTTTAAATGAGTTCATCTTGCTTCCCTCATAGCCTTTTGTGGAGTTTAGAATGAGCTCTTTAAGCTTTCTCCTTATGCGACCCTCTCCTGGTTGTCTTCTGAATATAAACTGCCTAAATCAATCAAATTTTGGAGTCAAATCATACAGGGCTCAGGCTTATCATCCAATATGTCATCTGCTGATTTACTTAGAAAGTTTTAACATGTTGTTGCTGTTATTAATTATGCAGTGTGAGTCGGACTTCTACAGCTGCCTGATAAGTTTTAAGTTTTCCTCTATATGTCTAGCAGGTCTGTCTCGAGGGGAGCTGTTTGGTGATATGAGCAGCACTGAGCCATTGTTCCTACATGTCTCTAATTAGCTGCGAGTATGCCAGCTTTATTCATGTAGCTTGTCTTAAGTCCTACACTTTAAGGAACCCACTTAGCACTCATCTGTGCAGATCTGTACCCTGGGGCTGGAGAAAGAAATCAAGGATAAAACAATGACCTAGCTTGGTGGGTGAGGTTTTGATGAGCCTAATAATCCAGCAAAAATCTGTCATTTTCATGAAAGGCTTTTTTGATTCTGTTTTTGAGGAGTTTTTTTGTGCCTGGGCCATGTGTCTGTGTCACTAAAGGCGAAATGGCAGAAGATGAGTAGCTCTGAGACTAATAAAGCCCTGTGGTTCCTAAGGAAATGTAACTTAAGTGTTTCTGCTCTGTAAAATGTGGTTTTGTTGCATCAGTCTCTGTTCAGAGTTTGACTTAACATTCATCAACAGTAATCTGCAAACCCAATCAAAAATGAAGATAAGTTAGGGAGTTGCATAAGAAGAAAGCTTCAAGATCTCAGTTGCAGCAGATGCAGAGTTTAAAAGAAATCTACATCAAATATAGTGTCCCTGTTATGTTTGAAATTATACACCACTTTTACTGTTGATCTGAGTAAGGTAATCTCTCCAAATCCAAATCTGTAAAAGTAAGGAATATCACAGGAAGTAAACACCTACTCCAGGGTTCTGACCAGCCATTAGCACACTGCATTGGAAGGTGTATCAATTTATCAGTTAGTAAAACATAAAATGTGATGGTGCATGGTATAATCACAATCTGTCCAGTCTAATCAAAGTGAAATTCTGCTAATACAGGATTACTTTTCATAACTGGTAATAAGATGGGGAAGCTAAATTTAGCGGTGGTAAAGGCAGCAGCATTCAGGCAGCCAAAAACCAAACTGTGTTTTTTCTTTGAGGTAACTGGGTCAACACAGGAACACAAAGAGAGGCTTGATGCGAATGGGCCACGACATTATTGCATTGCCTGCAGACAGTTGTAAACCTGAATAAAAATAGAATTATAATTAATTAGTAATTAAGGATATAAATAACGAGATTTCTTATGTTCTATTTAAACCTCACATCCCAGATATGACCTGTAATTTCCATGCAGGCACTGCAAGAACTAGCAAAAGTTGTTACTGCAAGAGAGAAGATAAAACCTTACTGGTGTCCCATCAATAATACTCATTATATATTTATATACACATATCTATCTATCTATCTATCTATATATATATATAATGATATTATATATTGTAACACTGAATAAATGCAAAATGAACATGCTCATTTTCTAACTCATTTTTTTCTGTCACTATGGTCATTATGCAGGCTTTTATGGACAGATGGGCATGGTCATGTTAGCTAGACTAGTCTTTGGCTAAATATGGTTCCTTGTTATAAAAAGTTTAAAAGCAGGACAAGGGCTTAGTGTTGTCAAAAATATCAATTTTTCTATGCATATTGATTCTGAATATTTGAAACAGTTTCAGTACTGATGTTCTGCAGTATCAATACACCAATAAAAACTGCATTCTTGCTCTCTCTTATTGTTATTACAGTCATGCTGTTCTCTGGTTCTAACAAAAAAAAAGTTGTGGTTATCTTGGTATAGCCTTGTTATATTTATCTTCATAAAAATTGTATGCCCTAAAAAATTTTTTTTACATGGTATTGAAAATGGTTTCAAGTAGTGATCTTTTTCAAGGTATTGTAAAGGTAAGACATTCCAGTATCATGACTTTTCATGAAGCTATCCACTTTATGTTGGCTTAAGCAGCTGCAGTGCAAATTGGGTGTGATGTCAGAAGAGTCATATACCAGAGATTGGTAGAAGTGAAATTATCTTTTCTTATTTTTTTGACCAAATACCTCGATACTGAGTTGACTGTTGATGCTTTCCTAAAAATATTTACAGGTGTATGATAATCATCAGTAATGTGAATATACTAACTAAGTGGGTAAAGACAAATGAGAGAAAAGCCTGAATAGTTTGGTAAGTTCAGAAAATTACACAAATTTACTGTAATGAATCCTTTAAAACCATAAAATGACAACACTTACCAAAAATCTAAGACCATATCTGGTCTTACTTCACATTATGAAAACAACATTCATATATTGCCCAGGCCTAACTAACCCCCCTTAAAAAATGGCTATTGATAAGGCATAGTCCAACCATATAATGGTGGTAATGAAGCAGCTATTAATTTAGAGTGTCAGTCTAGTAAAGCAGTATTGTCATTCTGAATATATCACACTGCCCCTCCCAGCTCTATGGTTGCTCAATTGATCAGGTTCTGCTCTAATTGCTAAATGTTCTAGTAAACCTGTGCTGGAGTGCAGAATGTTTAGAGGCTTTAAGACCTAATCCTATGATACTGTGAGTAGAGCTCTCCCTGGTGTATGTTTTAGAGCTTTGCTGTTGGTTTTAGCAGACTACACAGGTTTTCTCTATAGCTGCACAGCTGTGTGGATGTGTGTATGGGGGATGGAGGACTGCACACCTCATCTTTGGAATACAAGACAAAGCCTGAGTTACAGCCTTCACAGGCCATACAGGGAGATCTTCCCTTCATCACCAGAATACTAACACCAATCTACCACGACATTTAATTGCCATTGCCTCTCGCTAAACAAGGGACATGATTGAGCTCAGTAAAAGTTTTGTTATGCTGATTGCAGACTATTCTCTTTAAAGCCCACATTCTTTAAGTCTTCCCTTGAGACCAGTGAGGTAAAAACACATCAAAGGGGAATTTGCCATCACTGCCGTTTCTCTCGCAAAGTGTTCCTGTTTGTATGTTAACAAGGAACTAATTCAGAAGGTGTAATTTAAGAGGGCTCATCAATCAAGCTTACATATTTGGAGATTTAATGTTATTCAGAGGTAGAGTAATTAGCTTTTCTTCATTGTTAAGACATAAACAATCTTCTGATAGTCAGGATTTAACAGACATTTAACATGAACAGAGCCTGAACACAACCTTAAAAAGGGGAAGCTGGTGTTGCACCATTGATAAACTCCAACTGGCCAAAGTGACAATATTGATATATTTTTAAAGCATTTTTAGTAAAAAACAAAAAAAAAAAGAAAGAAAAGAAAAAAAAGACATGATTTATTTTTGGACATTAGAAATGCATAAAACATGACTGAAAAACAGATGTAGGATTTTAAGTCCAAAGGAAAGATGAAAAAAGCTATTTCAGAGAGAAGCAGACAGGTCTACAGTGTGCTTTTGAAGGATATACATACACAGGATGTAAAACTCACTGAGCAGCAAAAACAGGTTGAATTTAGAAGCTGGAGCCTAACTACAGATCACAGCATAAGTGAACCACCGAATCTCTGGCAATCAAGACAGAGGACAATGAAAATAAAGACAGATTTTCAGCCAGCTTTATGTCATCACAGTGTGTGCAGATGAATGTTTTTTGGTTCTCCCCCATGCTACCGGCTCCCAGACCTCCACCAGCAGGGAGCTCCAGGGGTAGCAAAACGTGATATACAGCTAGTTCAAAAGTGACAAAGAGTTATGATTAGCATGGGAGTGTTTGCATGAGAGTCAAGAAAACACAGTAGTTGTCAAACACTTTTCAGAGCTGGCTGATGCTGTGCTATTATTTGCCAATAACGCATTAAAGGGGCGGGACTTAGTAAAGGGTTAGTCACCCACTGAATAACTGTAAATTTACTGTATGGTTTTGACTATATGCCATTGAGCTACTGATCCAGATGTAATCAGGGACAGTTCATCAGTCAGTACACTTTATTGTAAAGTTTCTACAGCAGAAATCGACTTTTAAGGTTGAGCAAAGATTTTGTACAGGGACTGAAAAGCAAGCATGGGAGGGGCTGGTGGATGATGGGCAGGGAAGAGAATGAGCATCACTACAAACTGTGGTGAATTTTTTAATAATCCGAACATCTACTGTGGAAGGTATGATGTAAGAGACCCAAGAATAGGCTGCAGCAGTATCTGCAAGCGGATGGGTATGTATGAACCTATTCAACTGTCTGAGAGAGAAAAAGCCACATGCCTCTCCAAAACCAGACCCAACAAAGCCTCTGGACTTAATGGTCTGGGAGGAAGGGTGCTTAAAGTGTGCTCTAACAACCTTAAATGGCCTATCACTCAGTTATTTCAGACACAGCTTAACAGTTGTATTTTTTCCACACTCATGGAAAAAATCCACTGCGAGACCTGAGCCTAGAGTCTCCGGAGACACATCTTTCAAAAATTTTACACCGGTTGCACTCACTTCACTTTTAGCTAAGTGTATGGAGAGAGTAGTCAGCATCCATCTTAAGTCCTCTGTAGGGGATCAGCTTGACCCCCAATGATTCGCTTATAAATCACACATGGGAATGGAGGATGTGACTCTCACTATAATGGACCAAATAGCAAGACAATAAATCATATGTGTATGTTCTTTATTATTGATTTTAGCTCTGTTTTTAACACTACGCAAATCAGCACCCTTTTAGAACGACTTTTCAGACGAATGTGAATGGTGGTCTTAGTCACTGGATTATAAACTTTTTACGTGACATCAGAGAGTTTTAATTAACTGGTTCTACACAGACGAGCTAGTTTTAAATACTGGGGAACCACAAGGCTTTGTGTTGTCCCCACTGCTGTTTTACATTTATACAAATAAATTGTCTGCCCACAGCAGTAATATCAAGCTGTTTTTAATCAGGCAGCTGTGGAGCTTTGGTGTTTGCCAACACATACTTAAAATGGCATATAGAGGCCTGGTTGAAAGCATTTGGTCATTTAACATTGCAGCACGGAATGGCAACTTGAGTGCAAAGAGTGTCACAGAAACAACTGAGCAATATATCTGACAGTGCTGTACTCAAGAGGCCAAACATATAATAGTAGAATCCCCACATCCATTACACTCAGAGTTTGAGCTGCTCCTGTCTGGTCGTTGATTAAGGATCCCAAGAACCAGTCTTAACATTTATAGGAAGTCCTATGTTCCCTATGCCATACAGGCAATGCATTTGGGAACACTACTATTTTGTAAGATGTACTCTCTTTTATTATGTATATAACTTATTGCTCCTTTCTGCATTTCTTGCACTTCTGTATCTTGTATATTATACATGTGTGCATTTTATTGGTGTTTTTTGTGTGTACCTTTGCTGTGTTTGAGCAAAGCCAAAGTTCCACTGAGTTGGACTATAAAGTCTATTTAATATAATCTAATTGCATCCATATTTAGTAAATTTGTGTCTGTTAAATTAAGTGGTACTCATTTTACAGATGAAGTTGGAGAACATTTTAATGGCAGTGCACCATATATTAATGAATGACAAAAACCAGACATAAGTGAAATATCTTATATGATACTATATACATGGTCCATCAACTGTAATATGTGAAACTTATTATCAGCAATAGGCTACTGAGCCAACTGACTGTCATGAAAACCTTTTTCAGTTGCGTGACATAGAGGTACTGCTTTTTTCTGTCATAGCTTTATAAGCAGATTTACATACATATGTGTGAACTCTCTGCTGTCGGAGACAGGATAACTCTCTCTAAATGATCTAAAGCTCATGAGGTGAGTAGAGGTTGTCAAACAATAGGTGACTGTGTTGTAGCAGCATGGAAATACATTATGGCAATTGTTTCTTTACAGATGGTAACTCAAACGGTTTGATGGCCTGGGAAACAATTAAGCTGCACAACTGCTACTGGAATGAGTTTCTACTAGAGCTAATGGAGTAGTGTCTTGCTGTCAGAATGGTATTTACCACACTCCGGAACACGGCACATGATGAGCGGAGGCTCTTTGAAGCGTAAAGAATGATTCCTGGACTGGTCTGTATTCTTTAAAGCCTGAAGGTAGTGTGTGTGTGTGTGTGTGTGTGTGTGTGCGTGTGCGTGTGTGCGTGCGTGCGTGCGTGCGTGCGTGCGTGCGTATTGTTGTTTGTTGGCAGGGTAGGCAACACATGATCATATAACTTGGCACCTAGAAAAAATCTGTATTTTTTTTCATAGGTAAAACTCAACAGAATTTTATCTGAACGTGCCTGTTTCTATGGTTAAAAAATATGACTGGGCCCTTTAACAACTTGTTGTCCACAAATGGCAATTGGCCCTCAACAACTATGTGACTCATCCCATAGGGATGTAGTGTCTTCTAAGCCCTGCTTGCTCCTCACCTCTATAAATAATTCATTTAGCACAGCATGAAAAACTCATGTCAATTAGCCAGGTTTATTTTTTCCTCCAATGAAAAACAGCGGGTCTTTCTTTGTGCCAGCTAGAGGAATGGAATGTAGTGAAACAGTGCATTATTTAGTATTCCTGGACATAGCTGCTCGGACTACATGGCCTCATTCTTCTTTAAAAAATGCTGGCAGACAAAGTTTTTTTTTAAATGCCATGGAAAGATGCTAAGTTTGCCTGCTTGTTTGTGCTGCGATTGGCGTTAGTTTCCATTATTCATATTCTATGTATCAACATTGGTTGCTGAATAAAATTAATGAAACTCTTCAAGTAGCTGGCTCCTGCCAATATTATCTTCAGTGAATATTGGATTATTATTATTATACATTATTAGAAATTTCTCAAAAAACAAAAGCAGAAACTAAACTAAAAACATCATATAACAACTATCTGAAACAATATAGTGTGAGACTAGTGCAACACCTTAATTACAAAAAATGAAAGAAATTAGTGACAAGCGGAGTCGCAGTGGACTCGTCGGGTGTGTGGAGTTAAGTGTGTCTCATAGAAAGGTTGCAGAACTGAAATTCTCTTGTGTGTTGAGCATGGAGAACTGTGTTGGCGAATGTGACAGCAAATTTTCCATTATTGTGTGTATATATATATATATATATATATATATATATATACACACACACACACACACACACATATACACACACACACACACATATATATATATATATATATATATATATATATATATAAATTTGTTTTGTTTTTTTGTCCCTTGGTATAATGCTGTGTGCCCTCTCAAGATTCATAGTTATTTGTGGGTCTATGAATGCATCGGAAGAGGATTTTTTGCTGGGTTTTTCCCAGTATGAAGTTTAAATTGTGGAGTGGATAATTGGTGAGTTGATCTAATCAGAACTGATCTGATCAGATCAGATCAATGGATTAGGGCAGTGTAAGTTTCACTTTCAATGCGTCTGGCATTCAACTGCTCTGTCTGTGCCCAGAGTGCAGTTCTCCCAGAGTGTGGCGCAATGCAGAACCAAAAGGTATTATAAACTAATATCCAATATCTAATAATGGGGTTGGAAGAGTCCCCAAAAGAGATATCACTTCTCAGCTCTCTTATTCCCTCTCTTGTCCTTTTCCCTCACACTCTCATTTCCCCTCTCTGCCCCTTCCACTTGCTGAACCTGACCTATCCGTCTGAGTTAGGGGGATCATTTAACCCCCATGAACTCCTCATCCATCTACCCCATCTTAGTCCTGCAGGTTTGCTACAGTATGTATATTCCAGCACTACTCACAAAATAACGGTACAGCTTCAAAACTAAAAAATCATTACATGGTGGCAGATGTTCTCTTTGTGGTGGGCTGCCACAAATGCATGAAGTGCATAAAGTCAGTGACCTGCTACTAACTTTACTGCAAGGCCAGAAGTGAAAGGCAACTGTTAATGAACATAGCATCTTTTTAGGATCTGGAGTCATGATTAGGTCTGAAAAATATGGATATAGATGTGTGTGTTGACACAACCACGCCTTTGCTGTAATTATTATGTTTGTTGTGTTGAAACATTTGTGTTAAAAATATTTACAATGGTCTGCTGAATAACAAATTATATCATTTTTTTAATGATTCCTTTTTTGGAATAATTACTGACATACCTCATTTAAATAATTCATTTTATGTATAGTACTGGAACACTACTAGTGACAATGTGACATTATAAAAAAATGAACATGCAAATTCTTTTTGACTTTTATTTAAAACTATAAATTATTGGGGGGGAAATGCAAAGGCTGGCACTTCGGCCCTTGGTGTCCTCTTCAGATGGATGAGTGACCCTCTAAAAGATAATAATGGTATTGACCGACATTCAGACAATCATGGCCTAAACACTGACTTTACCTCAGTAGCTTCCTTCAATTACTTAATGTCTCTGTGAGGTCAAGAACTGGAGTCATACAGCTTTGAAGAAGAGCAGTTCTTTTTCGAAAAATGTAACGTTTAATAGAAAATAGACTTTTTTTTTTGGTTGTCAGTTTGCAGAAATTTTACTTGCCCAAGGCAGGCTCATACTGTATAGGAACTGAGACTTGCACTTGTTCAAGATTCAAGGCCAGCAGCCCTAAACAGATCATCAGATTTTCATAATAACGGAGTGGGGTTAAATTTAACTGCACTGCACTTTAATCAAAGAGGGATTTGCAGACATAGTGCTCAAGACATAGGGGTCTACCTGGGAGTTATTGTCGGCAATGAACACCACAAGCCGTCCTGTTGCTTGGTTACTGTGCCTGCAGTGAAACGTGACTCTAATGGCCTTGGGCTGCTGGGGTAGAATTAGCTCAACTGAACAGGATTTGAGACTTTGCTTGTGCAGAATTTCATATTTTCTGCGTGAGAGCAAGTCGAAGGGAAGCAAGAAAAAAAAGTGCAATTTTTCAATTCTCACAGACATAAGGAGTTGTGAATATATTTAGATTTCTCACTAATTCCCCCTTTCTCCCTCACTCTTGCTGTCACATCCTCTGCCAGAACCAAAGCCAAGAAAACTGTAATATATCCTAAAAGTAGTATGTCGTCCAAAATAGCATAAAGCAGTCATACATAGTATGTCGTCCAAAATAATATGAAAAAGTCATACTATCGTAACGTAGGGATATGGCTTTATCACAGGGCAACCTTTTGTGTGATTAGGCCTCACGCAAGGGTCACCAATTGTTAAAGTATGGTAAGTAAGTATCAGAAATAACTAGTAATTATTACAAATAATTATTAATTATGATAAATAATGCAACTTAATTTATACTAAATCACCTCCTGGGGCACTATTCTATTTTATTAAAATCGGTCTCAAAATACACTTAGCTATCAATTTGGAACTCTGATTGATAATTAAATTAATAATCATAACCAAAATTACCACATTATTGGAAAGGGTGAAGGATTTTGGAGCTCTTGACACAGTAGTTGGCGATTCAGTCACTTTCATTCAATATTAAACAGACAGCCAGTATGATTCCAGAAACATTTATTTAAAAAGAAAGCAAAACAAAACAAAACAAAACACACAATGTATCCTAATTGCTAATATATATATACAAGTATATATACAAGTGTGGATGTGTGTGTGTGTGTGTGTGTGTGTGTGTGTGTGTGTGTGTGTGTGTGTGTGTGTGTGAGAGAGAGAGAGAGACAAAGAGAAGGTGTGTGTATGTGTGTGTTGGTGTGAGCGTGAACACACCAAGAGGCAGAGGTGAATTGACTAACAACAGAAGCTAGAACAAGATGCCAGATTCAAGATGCTAGATCAAAGATGGCCGCAGAGCGAGGAAGGCCTTAGCTGACCATGTGGTTTGTCAGATGAAAGAACAAAGAAAAGGCGGGAACTTCAACTTCCTTCTCCTTTGCTTCTGTTGAGAGCCAATTTGTTAGTATATGTATGGAGCTCATATGTATAAGAGGTGCTTTGGTTAGTAAAAAAGACGTTTAGTTGCATTCAAGACCCCGTCTGTGTGGAGTGTTAACAAACTAAACTCCAAATTAACCAATAAGCTAATTACAAAGAGATCACAACAGTTACTCATCAGTGGCATCACATCAATATATGTTACACATGATATGACGATAGAGAAAGTGGACAGTCTTGCTCAGCCTGTGCTTTTGTCCTAATGCTGTGCCCAGATGTGACTTGAAGAGTCACAGAGTACTTTGGGTTACTGGCTGAAGAAAAGGGGGTTCTGGTTCAGTCTTTGCTCCCCAATTCCAAGGGTTTGGTTTGATGGAGCCAAAATCTCCTCAAAAAAGTCATACTGTTGTAAGTCGTCCAAAATAGCACTCTATATCTGATGTTTTTGCATGTCTCCACATACTATTTTATGTGTTTTTTTGCCACACAAAAGTAAGGCATTTTTTGTCATTTTTTTGACATGCTATGTGATGGTGTTTTTGGCCGTTTTTGCAACGTTCTATGCAATAGCTTGTCTCAGCACCATATTTTATGCGGTTTTCAGCTGTTTTTGGGACATGTCATGTTTTGACAATTTTTGCCAAACTATGATATGGCATTTTTGGTCAGTTTTTCCATACGCTATATTATAGTGTTTTGGGGCGTTTCTGCAACATTCTATGCTATGGCTGGTCTACGCACCCTATTTTCAGGTGTTTTCAGCTTTTTTTGGAACATGTCATAATTTGGCAATTTTCACCATACTTTAGTATAACATTTTCAGTCGTTGTTTCATCATGCTATATTATGGTGTTTTCAGCCATTTTTGCACACTCTATTACGGTATGTTGAAAATTGTCAAATTTTGATTGCTCCTAAAAATGGCTGAAAATAACATATAATAGGTTGTAGAGATGCATCATAGTAAACAAAGTGGGAATAAAGGCCAAAAGGGCCCCAAAACCTCACAATTTACCATGTCAAAAAAATGTCCAAAAAGGCAATAATACAGTATCTCAAAAGCAGTCAAATTTTGACTGCTACTAAAAATGGCTGAAAATGATATATAATAGCTTATAGAAATGTGTCATGGTATACAAGGTGGGAAGAAAGGTCAAGAAGGCCAGAAATCTCCTAATTTAGCATGGCAAAAAAATGGCAAAAAATGCATTATTATAGTATGTTGAAAAGAGTCAAATTTTGACTGCTTCTAAAAATGGCTGAAAACAACATATAATGGCTTGTAGAGATGCGTCATCTCATACAAATTGGGAATAGAGGCCGAAAGGCCAAAGACCTCAAAATTAAGCAGGTCAAAAATTTGGCCAAAAAGACAGTAGAAGAATATGTCGAAAAATGGCAAAATTTGGCTACTTCTAAAATTGGCTGAAAATGATATACTACCTTGTAGAGATGCGTCATTGCATACGAAGTGGGAATAAAGGCCAAAAAGGGCCAAAAACTTCATGATTAAGCATGTCAAAAAATTTCCAAAAATGGTAATAGTATAGTATGTCAAAAAAAGTCAAATTTTACTGCTCCTGTAAATGGCTAAAAACACCATGTAATAGATTGTAGAGACACCTCATAGTATACAAAGTGGTAATGAGAGCCAAAACGGCCCCAAACCTTCTAATTTAGCATGTCAAAAAAATGGCCAAAAAGGCCAATAGTATAGTATGCTGAAAAAATTCAAATTTTGATTGTTTCAGAATCTGACTGAAATCGAAATATAATAGCTTGTAGAAATGCGTCATGGTTCACAAAGTCGAAATGAAGCCTCAAAAATGACAAAAAACTGAAAATTTAGCATGTTGAAAAAAAATGACAAAAGAGTCAATAGTGTAGTAGGTTGAAAAAGTCCAAAAAAACCCGAAATGTAATACCTTGTAGAGCCGTGTCAGCGTGCACAAAGTGGGAATAAAGGCCAAAAAAGGAACAAAACCCTCATAATTTAGCATGTGTAGAAAAATACGAAAAAGGCAATAGTATAGTACGTCGAAAAAAAGTCAAATGTTCACCGCTCCTAAAAGTGGCTGAAAAAGACATATATTAGCTTGTAGAGTCACGTCATAGAGCACAAAGTGGGAATAAAGTTCAAAAAAGGCCAAAAACCTCATCATTTTACACATTAGAAAAAAAAGCCAAAAAATGCAATAGTATAATATGTTGAAAAAAGTCATTTTTTGACTGCTCCTAAAAATGGTTTAAAACAACTTATGTTGTTTGTAGAGACACGCTATAGCACACAAAGTGGAAAAAACCTTAAAAAAACGCCCAAAACCTCATAATTTTACATGTCAAAAAAATTGCCGATAAAGCAATACTATAGTATGTCGAAAAAAGTTGAATTTTGAACGCTCCTAAAAATGGCTAAAAACGACTTAGAATAGCTTGTACAGTCACGCTATAGCGCACAAAGTGGAAATGAAGTTCAAAAAAGGCCAAAAACCTCATAATTTTACACATCAGAAAAAAAAGCCGAAAAGGCAATAGTATAGTATGTCGAAAAAAGCTGAATTTTGACAGCTCCTAAAAATGGCTAAAAACGACTTGGAATAGCTTGTAGAGTCGCACAATAGCGCACAAAGTGGAAAAAAAACCTTCAAAAAAGGCAGAAAAACTCATAATTTTACATATCAAAAACTGGACAAAAAGGCAATCGTATAGTCTGTCAAAAAAAGTCAAATTTTGACCACTCCTATAAATGACTAAAAAGAACTTATAATAGCTTGTACAATCGTGCCATTACGCACAAAGTGGAAATGAAGTTCAAAAAAGGCCAAAAACCTCATCATTTTACATGTCAAAAAAATGGCCAAAAAGGCAATAGTATAGTATGTCGAAAAAAGTAGAATTTTGACCACTCCTAAAAATTGCAAAAAGTGACTTAGAATAGCTTGTACAGTCGCGCCCTAGCGTACAAAGTGGAAATAAAGTTCAAAAAATGCCAAAAACCTCATCATTTTACATGTCAAAAAAATGGCCGATAAGGCAATAGTATAGTATGTCGAAAAAAGTCAAATTTTGACCGCTCCTAGAAATGGCTAAAAACAACTTATATTAGCTTTTAGAGACACGCCATATCGCACAAAATGGAAATAAAGTTCAAGAAAGGCCAAAAACCTCATGATTTTACATGTCAAAAAAATGGCCAAGAAGGCAATAGTATAGTATGTCGAAAAAAGTTGAATTTTGACCACTCCTAAAAATTGCTAAAAATGACTTAGAATACCTTGTACAGTCGCACCCTAGCGCACAAAGTGGAAATAAAGTTCAAAAAACGCCAAAAACCTCATCATTTTACATGTCAAAAAAATGGCCGATAAGGCAATACTATAGTATGTCGAAAAAAGTCGAATTTTGACTGCTCCTAAAAATGGCTAAAAACAACTCAGAATAGCTTGTACAGTCGCGCCATAGTGCACAAAGTGGAAATAAAGTTCAAGAAAGGCCAAAAATCTCCTAATTTTACATGTCAAAAAAATGGCCAAAAAGGCAATAGTATAGTATGTCGAAAAAAGTAGAATTTTGACCGCTCCTAAAAATTGCTAAAAATGACTTAGAATAGCTTGTACAGTCGCGCCCTAGCGCACAAAGTGGAAATAAAGTTCAAGAAAGGCCAAAAACCTCATGATTTTACATGTCAAAAAAATGGCCAAGAAGGCAATAGTATAGTATGTCAAATAAAGTAGAATTTTGACCGCTCCTAAAAATTGCTAAAAAGGACTTAGAATAGCTTGTACAGTCGTGCCCTAGCGCACAAAGTGGAAATGACGTTCAAAAAACACCAAAAACCTCATCATTTTACATGTCAAAAAAATGGCCGATAAGGCAATACTATAGTATGTCGAAAAAAGTCAAATTTTGACCGCTCCTAGAAATGGCTAAAAACAACTTATATTAGCTTGTAGAGACGCGCCATAGCGCACAAAGTGGAAATAAATTTCAAGAAAGGCCAAAAACCTCATCATTTTACATGTCAAAAAAATGGCCAAGAAGGCAATAGTATAGTATGTCGAAAAAAGTAGAATTTTGACCGCTCCTAAAAATTGTTAAAAATGACTTAGAATTGCTTGTACAGTCGCGCCCTAGCGCACAAAGTGGAAATGACGTTCAAAAAACACCAAAAACCTCATCATTTTACATGTCAAAAAAATGGCCAATAAGGCAATACTATAGTATGTCGAAAAAAGTCAAATTTTGACCGCTCCTAGAAATGGCTAAAAACAACTTATATTAGCTTGTAGAGACGCGCCATAGCGCACAAAGTGAAAATAAATTTCAAAAAAGGCCAAAAAACTCCTAATTTTACATGTCAAAAAAATGGCCGATAAGGCAATAGTATAGTATGTCGAAAAAAGTCAAATTTTGACCACTCCTAAAAATGGCTAAAAACAACTCAGAATAGCTTGTACAGTCGCGCCCTAGCGCACAAAGTGGAAATAAAGTCCAAAAAAGGCCAAAAACCTCATCATTTTACATGTCAAAAAAATGGCCGATAAGGCAATAGTATAGTATGTCGAAAAAAGTAGAATTTTGACCGCTCCTAGAAATGGCTAAAAACAACTCAGAATAGCTTGTACAGTCGCGCCCTAGCGTACAAAGTGGAAATGACGTTCAAAAAACGCCAAAAACCTCATCATTTTACATGTCAAAAAAATGGCCGATAAGGCAATAGTATAGTATGTCGAAAAAAGTAGAATTTTGACCGCTCCTAAAAATGGCTAAAAATGACTTAGAATAGCTTGTACAGTCGCGCCCTAGCGTACAAAGTGGAAATGACGTTCAAAAAACGCCAAAAACCTCATCATTTTACATGTCAAAAAAATGGCTGATCAGGCAATAGTATAGTATGTCGAAAAAAGTAGAATTTTGACCGCTCCTAAAAATGGCTAAAAATGACTTATATTAGCTTGTACAGTCGCGCCCTAGCGCACAAAGTGAAAATAAAGTTCAAAAAACGCCAAAAACGTCATCATTTTACATGTCAAAAAAATGGCTGATCAGGCAATAGTATAGTATGTCGAAAAAAGTAGAATTTTGACCGCTCCTAGAAATGGCTAAAAACAACTTATATTAGCTTGTAGAGACACGCCCTAGCGCACAAAGTGGAAATAAAGTTCAAGAAAGGCCAAAAACCTCATGATTTTACATGTCAAAAAAATGGCCAAGAAGACAATAGTATAGTATGTCAAAAAAAGTAGAATTTTGACCGCTCCCAAAAATTGCTAAAAATGACTTAGAATAGCTTGTACAGTCGCGCCCTAGCGCACAAAGTGGAAATAAAGTTAAAAAAACGCCAACAACCTCATCATTTTACATGTCAAAAAAATGGCCGATAAGGCAATAGTATAGTATGTCGAAAAAAGTTGAATTTTGACCACTCCTAGAAATGGCTAAAAACAACTTATATTAGCTTGTTGAGACGCGCCATAGCGCACAAAGTGGAAATGAAGTTCAAGAAAGGCCAAAAACCTCATCATTTTACATGTCAAAAAAATGGCCGATAAGGCAATAGTATAGTATGTCAAAAAAAGTTGAATTTTGACCACTCCTAAAAATGGCTAAAAACAACTCAGAATAGCTTGTACAGTCGCGCCATAGTGCACAAAGTGGAAATAAAGTTCAAGAAAGGCCAAAAATCTCCTAATTTTACATGTCAAAAAAATGGCCAAAAAGGCAGTAGTATAGTATGTCGAGAAAAGTCAAATTTTGACCACTCCTAAAAATGACTAAAAAGGACTTAGAATAGCTTGTACAGTCGCGCCCTAGCGCACAAAGTGGAAATGACGTTCAAAAAACGCCAAAAACTTCATCATTTTACATGTCAAAAAAATGGCTGATCAGGCAATAGTATAGTATGTCGAAAAAAGTAGAATTTTGACCGCTCCTAGAAATGGCTAAAAACAACTTATATTAGCTTGTAGAGACACGCCATAGCGCACAAAGTGGAAATAAAGTTCAAGAAAGGCCAAAAACCTCCTAATTTTACATGTCAAAAAAATGGCCAAGAAGGCAATAGTATAGTATGTCGAAAAAAGTAGAATTTTGACCGCTCCTAAAAATTGTTAAAAATGACTTAGAATAGCTTGTACAGTCGCGCCCCAACGCACAAAGTGGAAATGACGTTCAAAAAACACCAAAAACCTCATCATTTTACATGTCAAAAAAATGGCCGATAAGGCAATAGTATAGTATGTCGAAAAAAGTCAAATTTTGACCGCTCCTAGAAATGGCTAAAAACAACTTATATTAGCTTGTAGAGACGCACCATAGCGCACAAAGTGGAAATAAAGTTCAAGAAAGGCCAAAAACCTCATGATTTTACATGTCAAAAAAATGGCCAAGAAGGCAATAGTATAGTATGTCGAAAAAAGTCAAATTTTGACCACTCCTAAAAATTGCTAAAAATGACTTAGAATAGCTTGTACAGTCGTGCCCTGGCGTACAAAGTGGAAATAAAGTTCAAAAAACGCCAAAAACCTCATCATTTTACATGTCAAAAAAATGGCCGATAAGGCAATAGTATAGTATGTCGAAAAAAGTAGAATTTTGACCGCTCCTAGAAATGGCTAAAAACAACTTATATTAGCTTGTAGAGACGCACCATAGCGCACAAAGTGGAAAGGACGTTCAAGAAAGGCCAAAAACCTCATCATTTTACATGTCAAAAAAATGGCCGATAAGGCAATAGTATAGTATGTCGAAAAAAGTAGAATTTTGACCGCTCCTAGAAATGGCTAAAAACAACTTATATTAGCTTGTACAGTCGCGCCATAGCGCACAAAGTGGAAATGAAGTTCAAAAAAGGCCAAAAACCTCATGATTTTACATGTCAAAAAAATGGCCAAGAAGGCAATACTATAGTATGTCGAAAAAAGTAGAATTTTGACCACTCCTAAAAATTGTTAAAAATGACTTAGAATAGCTTGTACAGTCGCGCCCTAACGCACAAAGTGGAAATGACGTTCAAAAAACACCAAAAACCTCATGATTTTACATGTCAAAAAAATGGCCAAGAAGGCAATAGTATAGTATGTCGAAAAAAGTAGAATTTTGACCGCTCCTAGAAATGGCTAAAAACAACTTATATTAGCTTGTAGAGACGCACCATAGCGCACAAAGTGGAAATAAAGTTCAAGAAAGGCCAAAAACCTCATGATTTTACATGTCAAAAAAATGGCCAAGAAGACAATAGTATAGTATGTCGAAAAAAGTAGAATTTTGACCACTCCTAAAAATTGCTAAAAATGACTTAGAATAGCTTGTACAGTCGTGCCCTGGCGTACAAAGTGGAAATGAAGTTCAAAAAACGCCAAAAACCTCATCATTTTACATGTCAAAAAAATGGCCAATAAGGCAATAGTATAGTATGTCGAAAAAAGTAGAATTTTGACCGCTCCTAGAAATGGCTAAAAACAACTTATATTAGCTTGTAGAGACGCACCATAGCGCACAAAGTGGAAAGGACGTTCAAGAAAGGCCAAAAACCTCATCATTTTACATGTCAAAAAAATGGCCGATAAGGCAATAGTATAGTATGTCGAAAAAAGTAGAATTTTGACCGCTCCTAGAAATGGCTAAAAACAACTTATATTAGCTTGTACAGTCGCGCCATAGCGCACAAAGTGGAAATGAAGTTCAAAAAAGGCCAAAAACCTCATGATTTTACATGTCAAAAAAATGGCCAAGAAGGCAATACTATAGTATGTCGAAAAAAGTAGAATTTTGACCACTCCTAAAAATTGTTAAAAATGACTTAGAATAGCTTGTACAGTCGCGCCCTAACGCACAAAGTGGAAATGACGTTCAAAAAACACCAAAAACCTCATCATTTTACATGTCAAAAAAATGGCCAAGAAGGCAATAGTATAGTATGTCGAAAAAAGTAGAATTTTGACCGCTCCTAGAAATGGCTAAAAACAACTTATATTAGCTTGTAGAGACGCGCCATAGTGCACAAAGTGGAAATACAGTTCAAGAAAGGCCAAAAACCTCATGATTTTACATGTCAAAAAAATGACCAAGAAGGCAATACTATACTATGTCGAAAAAAGTAGAATTTTGACCACTCCTAAAAATTGCTAAAAATGACTTAGAATAGCTTGTACAGTCGTGCCATCGCGCACAAAGTGGAAATGACGTTCAAGAAAGGCCAAAAACCTCATCATTTTACACGTCAAAAAAATGGCCGATAAGGCAATAGTATAGTATGTCGAAAAAAGTCAAATTTTGACCGCTCCTAGAAATGGCTAAAAACAACTTATATTAGCTTGTAGAGACGCACCATAGCGCACAAAGTGGAAATAAAGTTCAAGAAAGGCCAAAAACCTCATGATTTTACATGTCAAAAAAATGGCCAAGAAGACAATAGTATAGTATGTCGAAAAAAGTAGAATTTTGACCACTCCTAAAAATTGCTAAAAATGACTTAGAATAGCTTGTACAGTCGCGCCATAGTGCACAAAGTAGAAATAAAGTTCAAAAAACGCCAAAAACCTCATGATTTTACATGTCAAAAAAATGGCCAAGAAGGCAATAGTATAGTATGTCGAAAAAAGTAGAATTTTGACCGCTCCTAGAAATGGCTAAAAACAACTTATATTAGCTTGTACAGTCGCGCCATAGCGCACAAAGTGGAAATGAAGTTCAAAAAAGGCCAAAAACCTCATGATTTTACATGTCAAAAAAATGGCCAAGAAGGCAATAGTATAGTATGTCGAAAAAAGTAGAATTTTGACCGCTCCTAAAAATGGCTAAAAATGACTTAGAATAGCTTGTACAGTCGCGCCCTAGCGTACAAAGTGGAAATAAAGTTCAAAAAACGCCAAAAACCTCATCATTTTACATGTCAAAAAAATGGCCGATAAGGCAATAGTATAGTATGTCGAAAAAAGTAGAATTTTGACCGCTCCTAGAAATGGCTAAAAACAACTTATATTAGCTTGTAGAGACGCGCCATAGTGCACAAAGTGGAAATACAGTTCAAGAAAGGCCAAAAACCTCATGATTTTACATGTCAAAAAAATGGCCAAGAAGGCAATAGTATAGTATGTCGAAAAAAGTAGAATTTTGACCACTCCTAAAAATTGCTAAAAATGACTTAGAATAGCTTGTACAGTCGTGCCATCACGCACAAAGTGGAAATGACGTTCAAGAAAGGCCAAAAACCTCATCATTTTACATGTCAAAAAAATGGCCGATAAGGCAATAGTATAGTATGTCGAAAAAAGTAGAATTTTGACCGCTCCTAGAAATGGCTAAAAACAACTTATATTAGCTTGTACAGTCGCGCCATAGCGCACAAAGTGGAAATGAAGTTCAAAAAAGGCCAAAAACCTCATGATTTTACATGTCAAAAAAATGGCCAAGAAGGCAATACTATAGTATGTCGAAAAAAGTAGAATTTTGACCACTCCTAAAAATTGCTAAAAATGACTTAGAATAGCTTGTACAGTCGCGCCCTAGTGCACAAAGTGGAAATAAAGTTCAAAAAACGCCAAAAACCTCATCATTTTACATGTCAAAAAAATGGCCGATAAGGCAATAGTATAGTATGTCGAAAAAAGTCAAATTTTGACCGCTCCTAGAAATGGCTAAAAACAACTTAGATTAGCTTGTAGAGACGCACCATAGCGCACAAAGTGGAAATGACGTTCAAAAAACACCAAAAACCTCATCATTTTACATGTCAAAAAAATGGCCGATAAGGCAATAGTATAGTATGTCGATAAAAGTCAAATTTTGACCGCTCCTAGAAATGGCTAAAAACAACTTATATTAGCTTGTACAGTCGCGCCATAGTGCACAACGTGGAAATGACGTTCAAAAAACACCAAAAACCTCATCATTTTACATGTCAAAAAAATGGCCGATAAGGCAATAGTATAGTATGTCGAAAAAAGTAGAATTTTGGCCGCTCCTAGAAATGGCTAAAAACAACTTATATTAGCTTGTACAGTCGCGCCATAGCGCACAAAGTGGAAATGAAGTTCAAAAAAGGCCAAAAACCTCATGATTTTACATGTCAAAAAAATGGCCAAGAAGGCAATACTATAGTATGTCGAAAAAAGTAGAATTTTGACCACTCCTAAAAATTGTTAAAAATGACTTAGAATAGCTTGTACAGTCGCGCCCTAACGCACAAAGTGGAAATGACGTTCAAAAACACCAAAAACCTCATCATTTTACATGTCAAAAAAATGGCCGATAAGGCAATAGTATAGTATGTCGAAAAAAGTAGAATTTTGACCGCTCCTAGAAATGGCTAAAAACAACTTATATTAGCTTGTAGAGACGCACCATAGCGCACAAAGTGGAAATACAGTTCAAGAAAGGCCAAAAACCTCATGATTTTACATGTCAAAAAAATGGCCAAGAAGACAATAGTATAGTATGTCGAAAAAAGTAGAATTTTGACCGCTCCTAGAAATGGCTAAAAACAACTTATATTAGCTTGTACAGTCGCGCCATAGCGCACAAAGTGGAAATGACGTTCAAGAAAGGCCAAAAACCTCATCATTTTACATGTCAAAAAAATGGCCGATAAGGCAATAGTATAGTATGTCGAAAAAAGTAGAATTTTGACCGCTCCTAGAAATGGCTAAAAACAACTTATATTAGCTTGTACAGTCGCGCCATAGCGCACAAAGTGGAAATGAAGTTCAAAAAAGGCCAAAAACCTCATGATTTTACATGTCAAAAAAATGGCCAAGAAGGCAATACTATAGTATGTCGAAAAAAGTAGAATTTTGACCACTCCTAAAAATTGCTAAAAATGACTTAGAATAAGCTTGTACAGTCGGCGCCCTAGTGCACAAAGTGGAAATAAAGTTCAAAAAACGCCAAAAACCTCATCATTTTACATGTCAAAAAAATGGCCGATAAGGCAATAGTATAGTATGTCGAAAAAAGTCAAATTTTGACCGCTCCTAGAAATGGCTAAAAACAACTTAGATTAGCTTGTAGAGACGCACCATAGCGCACAAAGTGGAAATGACGTTCAAAAAACACCAAAAACCTCATCATTTTACATGTCAAAAAAATGGCCGATAAGGCAATAGTATAGTATGTCGATAAAAGTCAAATTTTGACCGCTCCTAGAAATGGCTAAAAACAACTTATATTAGCTTGTACAGTCGCGCCATAGTGCACAAAGTGGAAATGACGTTCAAAAAACACCAAAAACCTCATCATTTTACATGTCAAAAAAATGGCCGATAAGGCAATAGTATAGTATGTCGAAAAAAGTAGAATTTTGACCGCTCCTAGAAATGGCTAAAAACAACTTATATTAGCTTGTACAGTCGCGCCATAGCGCACAAAGTGGAAATGAAGTTCAAAAAAGGCCAAAAACCTCATGATTTTACATGTCAAAAAAATGGCCAAGAAGGCAATACTATAGTATGTCGAAAAAAGTAGAATTTTGACCACTCCTAAAATTGTTAAAAATGACTTAGAATAGCTTGTACAGTCGCTACTAACGCACAAAGTGGAAATGACGTTCAAAAACACCAAAAACCTCATCATTTTACATGTCAAAAAAATGGCCGATAAGGCAATAGTATAGTATGTCGAAAAAAGTAGAATTTTGACCGCTCCTAGAAATGGCTAAAAACAACTTATATTAGCTTGTAGAGACGCACCATAGCGCACAAAGTGGAAATAAAGTTCAAGAAAGGCCAAAAACCTCATGATTTTACATGTCAAAAAAATGGCCAAGAAGACAATAGTATAGTATGTCGAAAAAAGTAGAATTTTGACCACTCCTAAAAATTGCTAAAAATGACTTAGAATAGCTTGTACAGTCGCGCCATAGTGCACAAAGTGGAAATAAAGTTCAAAAAACGCCAAAAACCTCATCATTTTACATGTCAAAAAAATGGCCGATAAGGCAATAGTATAGTATGTCGAAAAAAGTAGAATTTTGACCGCTCCTAGAAATGGCTAAAAACAACTTATATTAGCTTGTAGAGACGCACCATAGCGCACAAAGTGGAAAGGACGTTCAAGAAAGGCCAAAAACCTCATCATTTTACATGTCAAAAAAATGGCCGATAAGGCAATAGTATAGTATGTCGAAAAAGTAGAATTTTGACCGCTCCTAGAAATGGCTAAAAACAACTTATATTAGCTTGTACAGTCGCGCCATAGCGCACAAAGTGGAAATGAAGTTCAAAAAAGGCCAAAAACCTCATGATTTTACATGTCAAAAAAATGGCCAAGAAGGCAATACTATAGTATGTCGAAAAAAGTAGAATTTTGACCACTCCTAAAAATTGTTAAAAATGACTTAGAATAGCTTGTACAGTCGCGCCATAGTGCACAAAGTGGAAATAAAGTTCAAAAAACACCAAAAACCTCATCATTTTACATGTCAAAAAAATGGCCGATAAGGCAATAGTATAGTATGTCGAAAAAAGTAGAATTTTGACCGCTCCTAGAAATGGCTAAAAACAACTTATATTAGCTTGTAGAGACGCACCATAGCGCACAAAGTGGAAAGGACGTTCAAGAAAGGCCAAAAACCTCATCATTTTACATGTCAAAAAAATGGCCGATAAGGCAATAGTATAGTATGTCGAAAAAAGTAGAATTTTGACCGCTCCTAGAAATGGCTAAAAACAACTTATATTAGCTTGTACAGTCGCGCCATAGCGCACAAAGTGGAAATGAAGTTCAAAAAAGGCCAAAAACCTCCTAATTTTACATGTCAAAAAAATGGCCAAGAAGGCAATACTATAGTATGTCGAAAAAAGTAGAATTTTGACCACTCCTAAAAATTGTTAAAAATGACTTAGAATAGCTTGTACAGTCGCGCCCTAACGCACAAAGTGGAAATGACGTTCAAAAAACACCAAAAACCTCATCATTTTACATGTCAAAAAAATGGCCAAGAAGGCAATAGTATAGTATGTCGAAAAAAGTAGAATTTTGACCACTCCTAAAAATGGCTAAAAACAACTTATATTAGCTTGTAGAGACGCGCCATAGTGCACAAAGTGGAAATACAGTTCAAGAAAGGCCAAAAACCTCATGATTTTACATGTCAAAAAAATGACCAAGAAGGCAATACTATACTATGTCGAAAAAAGTAGAATTTTGACCACTCCTAAAAATTGCTAAAAATGACTTAGAATAGCTTGTACAGTCGTGCCATCGCGCACAAAGTGGAAATGACGTTCAAGAAAGGCCAAAAACCTCATCATTTTACACGTCAAAAAAATGGCCGATAAGGCAATAGTATAGTATGTCGAAAAAAGTCAAATTTTGACCGCTCCTAGAAATGGCTAAAAACAACTTATATTAGCTTGTAGAGACGCACCATAGCGCACAAAGTGGAAATGACGTTCAAAAAACACCAAAAACCTCATCATTTTACATGTCAAAAAAATGGCCGATAAGGCAATAGTATAGTATGTCGAAAAAAGTAGAATTTTGGCCGCTCCTAGAAATGGCTAAAAACAACTTATATTAGCTTGTACAGTCGCGCCATAGCGCACAAAGTGGAAATAAAGTTCAAAAAGGCCAAAAACCTCATGATTTTACATGTCAAAAAATGGCCAAGAAGGCAATACTATAGTATGTCGAAAAAGTAGAATTTTGACCACTCCTAAAAATTGTTAAAAATGACTTAGAATAGCTTGTACAGTCGCGCCCTAACGCACAAAGTGGAAATGACGTTCAAAAACACCAAAAACCTCATCATTTTACATGTCAAAAAAATGGCCGATAAGGCAATAGTATAGTATGTCGAAAAAAGTAGAATTTTGACCGCTCCTAGAAATGGCTAAAAACAACTTATATTAGCTTGTAGAGACGCACCATAGCGCACAAAGTGGAAATAAAGTTCAAGAAAGGCCAAAAACCTCATGATTTTACATGTCAAAAAAATGGCCAAGAAGACAATAGTATAGTATGTCGAAAAAAGTAGAATTTTGACCACTCCTAAAAATTGCTAAAAATGACTTAGAATAGCTTGTACAGTCGCGCCATAGTGCACAAAGTGGAAATAAAGTTCAAAAAACGCCAAAAACCTCATGATTTTACATGTCAAAAAAATGGCCAAGAAGGCAATAGTATAGTATGTCGAAAAAAGTAGAATTTTGACCGCTCCTAAAAATGGCTAAAAATGACTTAGAATAGCTTGTAGAGTCGCCCTAAGCGCATAAAGTGGAAATAAAGTTCAAAAACGCCAAAAACCTCATCATTTTACATGTCAAAAAATGGCCGATAAGGCAATAGTATAGTATGTCGAAAAAAGTAGAATTTTGACCGCTCCTAGAAATGGCTAAAAACAACTTATATTAGCTTGTAGAGACGCGCCATAGTGCACAAAGTGGAAATACAGTTCAAGAAAGGCCAAAAACCTCATGATTTTACATGTCAAAAAAATGACCAAGAAGGCAATACTATACTATGTCGAAAAAAGTAGAATTTTCACCACTCCTAAAAATTGCTAAAAATGACTTAGAATAGCTTGTACAGTCGTGCCATCGCGCACAAAGTGGAAATGACGTTCAAGAAAGGCCAAAAACCTCATCATTTTACACGTCAAAAAAATGGCCGATAAGGCAATAGTATAGTATGTCGAAAAAAGTAGAATTTTGACCGCTCCTAGAAATGGCTAAAAACAACTTATATTAGCTTGTACAGTCGCGCCATAGCGCACAAAGTGGAAATAAAGTTCAAAAAAGGCCAAAAACCTCATGATTTTACATGTCAAAAAAATGGCCAAGAAGGCAATAGTATAGTATGTCGAAAAAAAGTAGAATTTTGACCACTCCTAAAATTGCTAAAATGACTTAGAATAGCTTGTACAGTCGTGCCCTAGCGCATAAAGTGGAAATAAAGTTCAAAAACGCCAAAAACCTCATTATTTTACATGTCAAAAAAATGGCCGATAAGGCAATAGTATAGTATGTCGAAAAAAGTAGAATTTTGGCCGCTCCTAGAAATGGCTAAAAACAACTTATATTAGCTTGTAGAGACGCACCATAGCGCACAAAGTGGATAGGACGTTCAAGAAAGGCCAAAAACCTCATCATTTTACATGTCAAAAAATGGCCGATAAGGCAATAGTATAGTATGTCGAAAAAGTAGAATTTTGACCGCTCCTAGAAATGGCTAAAAACAACTTATATTAGCTTGTACAGTCGCGCCATAGCGCACAAAGTGGAAATGAAGTTCAAAAAAGGCCAAAAACCTCATCATTTTACATGTCAAAAAAATGGCCAAGAAGGCAATACTATAGTATGTCGAAAAAAGTAGAATTTTGACCACTCCTAAAAATTGTTAAAAATGACTTAGAATAGCTTGTACAGTCGCGCCCTAACGCACAAAGTGGAAATGACGTTCAAAAACACCAAAAACCTCATCATTTTCCATGTCAAAAAATGGCCAAGAAGGCAATAGTATAGTATGTCGAAAAAAGTAGAATTTTGACCGCTCCTAGAAATGGCTAAAAACAACTTATATTAGCTTGTAGAGACGCGCCATAGTGCACAAAGTGGAAATACAGTTCAAGAAAGGCCAAAAACCTCATGATTTTACATGTCAAAAAAATGACCAAGAAGGCAATACTATACTATGTCGAAAAAAGTAGAATTTTCACCACTCCTAAAATTGCTAAAATGACTTAGAATAGCTTGTACAGTCGCGCCATCACAAGACAAAGTGGAAATGACGTTCAAGAAAGGCCAAAAACCTCATCATTTTACACGTCAAAAAAATGGCCGATAAGGCAATAGTATAGTATGTCGAAAAAAGTCAAATTTTGACCGCTCCTAGAAATGGCTAAAAACAACTTATATTAGCTTGTAGAGACGCACCATAGCGCACAAAGTGGAAATAAAGTTCAAGAAAGGCCAAAAACCTCATGATTTTACATGTCAAAAAAATGGCCAAGAAGGCAATAGTATAGTATGTCGAAAAAAGTAGAATTTTGACCACTCCTAAAAATTGCTAAAAATGACTTAGAATAGCTTGTACAGTCGCCATAGTGCACAAAGTAGAAATAAAGTTCAAAAAACGCCAAAAACCTCATGATTTTACATGTCAAAAAAATGGCCAAGAAGGCAATAGTATAGTATGTCGAAAAAAGTAGAATTTTGACCGCTCCTAGAAATGGCTAAAAACAACTTATATTAGCTTGTACAGTCGCGCCATAGCGCACAAAGTGGAAATGAAGTTCAAAAAGGCCAAAAACCTCATGATTTTACATGTCAAAAAATGGCCAAGAAGGCAATAGTATAGTATGTCGAAAAAAGTAGAATTTTGACCGCTCCTAAAAATGGCTAAAAATGACTTAGAATAGCTTGTACAGTCGCGCCCTAGCGTACAAAGTGGAAATAAAGTTCAAAAAACGCCAAAAACCTCATCATTTTACATGTCAAAAAAATGGCCGATAAGGCAATAGTATAGTATGTCGAAAAAAGTAGAATTTTGACCGCTCCTAGAAATGGCTAAAAACAACTTATATTAGCTTGTAGAGACGCGCCATAGTGCACAAAGTGGAAATACAGTTCAAGAAAGGCCAAAAACCTCATGATTTTACATGTCAAAAAAATGGCCAAGAAGGCAATAGTATAGTATGTCGAAAAAAGTAGAATTTTGACCACTCCTAAAAATTGCTAAAAATGACTTAGAATAGCTTGTACAGTCGTGCCATCACGCACAAAGTGGAAATGACGTTCAAGAAAGGCCAAAAACCTCATCATTTTACATGTCAAAAAAATGGCCGATAAGGCAATAGTATAGTATGTCGAAAAAGTAGAATTTTGACCGCTCCTAGAAATGGCTAAAAACAACTTATATTAGCTTGTACAGTCGCGCCATAGCGCACAAAGTGGAAATGAAGTTCAAAAAAGGCCAAAAACCTCATGATTTTACATGTCAAAAAAATGGCCAAGAAGGCAATACTATAGTATGTCGAAAAAAGTAGAATTTTGACCACTCCTAAAAATTGCTAAAAATGACTTAGAATAGCTTGTACAGTCGCGCCCTAGTGCACAAAGTGGAAATAAAGTTCAAAAAACGCCAAAAACCTCATCATTTTACATGTCAAAAAATGGCCAAGAAGGCAATAGTATAGTATGTCGAAAAAAGTCAAATTTTGACCGCTCCTAGAAATGGCTAAAACAACTTATATTAGCTTGTAGAGACGCACCATAGCGCACAAAGTGGAAATGACGTTCAAAAAACACCAAAAACCTCATCATTTTACATGTCAAAAAAATGGCCGATAAGGCAATAGTATAGTATGTCGATAAAAGTCAAATTTTGACCGCTCCTAGAAATGGCTAAAAACAACTTATATTAGCTTGTACAGTCGCGCCATAGTGCACAAAGTGGAAATGACGTTCAAAAAACACCAAAAACCTCATCATTTTACATGTCAAAAAAATGGCCGATAAGGCAATAGTATAGTATGTCGAAAAAAGTAGAATTTTGACCGCTCCTAGAAATGGCTAAAAACAACTTATATTAGCTTGTAGAGACGCGCCATAGTGCACAAAGTGGAAATACAGTTCAAGAAAGGCCAAAAACCTCATGATTTTACATGTCAAAAAAATGACCAAGAAGGCAATACTATACTATGTCGAAAAAAGTAGAATTTTGACCACTCCTAAAAATTGCTAAAAATGACTTAGAATAGCTTGTACAGTCGTGCCATCGCGCACAAAGTGGAAATGACGTTCAAGAAAGGCCAAAAACCTCATCATTTTACATGTCAAAAAAATGGCCGATAAGGCAATAGTATAGTATGTCGAAAAAAGTAGAATTTTGGCCACTCCTAGAAATGGCTAAAAACAACTTATATTAGCTTGTACAGTCGCGCCATAGCGCACAAAGTGGAAATAAAGTTCAAAAAAGGCCAAAAACCTCATGATTTTACATGTCAAAAAAATGGCCAAAAAGGCAATAGTATAGTATGTCGAAAAAAGTCAAATTTTGACCGCTCCTAAAAATGACTAAAAAGGACTTATATTAGCTTATTCAATCGTGCCATCGCGCACAAAGTGGAAATGATGTTCAAGAAAGGCCAAACACCTCATCATTTTACATGTCAAAAAAATGGCCAAGAAGGCAATAGTATAGTATGTCGAAAAAAGTAGAATTTTGACCGCTCCTAAAAATGGCTAAAAATGACTTAGAATAGCTTGTACAGTCGCCCTAGCGCATAAAGTGGAAATAAAGTTCAAAAACGCCAAAACCTCATCATTTTACATGTCAAAAAAATGGCCGATAAGGCAATAGTATAGTATGTCGAAAAAAGTAGAATTTTGACCGCTCCTAGAAATGGCTAAAAACAACTTATATTAGCTTGTAGAGACGCGCCATAGTGCACAAAGTGGAAATAAAGTTCAAGAAAGGCCAAAAACCTCATCATTTTACACGTCAATAAAATGGCCGATAAGGCAATAGTATAGTATGTCGAAAAAAGTAGAATTTTGACCGCTCCTAAAAATGGCTAAAAATGACTTAGAATAGCTTGTACAGTCGCCGCCTAGCGCATAAAGTGGAAATAAAGTTCAAAAACGCCAAAAACCTCATCATTTTACATGTCAAAAAAATGGCCGATAAGGCAATAGTATAGTATGTCGAAAAAAGTAGAATTTTGACCGCTCCTAGAAATGGCTAAAAACAACTTATATTAGCTTGTAGAGACGCGCCATAGTGCACAAAGTGGAAATACAGTTCAAGAAAGGCCAAAAACCTCATGATTTTACATGTCAAAAAAATGGCCAAGAAGGCAATAGTATAGTATGTCGAAAAAAGTAGAATTTTGACCACTCCTAAAAATGGCTAAAAATGACTTAGAATAGCTTGTAGAGACGCGCCATAGTGCACAAAGTGGAAATAAAGTTCAAAAAACGCCAAAAACCTCATTATTTTACATGTCAAAAAAATGGCCGATAAGGCAATAGTATAGTATGTCGAAAAAAGTAGAATTTTGGCCGCTCCTAGAAATGGCTAAAAACAACTTATATTAGCTTGTACAGTCGCGCCATAGCGCACAAAGTGGAAATAAAGTTCAAAAAAGGCCAAAAACCTCATGATTTTACATGTCAAAAAAATGGCCAAAAAGGCAATAGTATAGTATGTCGAAAAAAGTCAAATTTTGACCGCTCCTAAAAATGACTAAAAAGGACTTATATTAGCTTATTCAATCGTGCCATCGCGCACAAAGTGGAAATGATGTTCAAGAAAGGCCAAAAACCTCATCATTTTACATGTCAAAAAAATGGCCAAGAAGGCAATAGTATAGTATGTCGAAAAAAGTAGAATTTTGACCACTCCTAAAAATTGCTAAAAATGACTTAGAATAGCTTGTACAGTCGCGCCCTAGTGCACAAAGTGGAAATGACGTTCAAAAAACACCAAAAACCTCATCATTTTACATGTCAAAAAAATGGCCGATAAGGCAATAGTATAGTATGTCGAAAAAAGTAGAATTTTGACCGCTCCTAAAAATGGCTAAAAATGACTTATATTAGCTTGTACAGTCGCGCCCTAGCGTACAAAGTGGAAATAAAGTTCAAAAAACGCCAAAAACCTCATCATTTTACATGTCAAAAAAATGGCCGATAAGGCAATAGTATAGTATGTCGAAAAAAGTAGAATTTTGACCGCTCCTAGAAATGGCTAAAACATCTTATATTATCTTGTATAGACCCTCCATAGTGCACAAAGTGGAAATACAGTTCAAGAAAGGCCAAAAACCTCATGATTTTACATGTCAAAAAAATGGCCAAGAAGGCAATAGTATAGTATGTCGAAAAAAGTAGAATTTTGACCACTCCTAAAAATTGCTAAAAATGACTTAGAATAGCTTGTACAGTCGTGCCCTGGCGTACAAAGTGGAAATAAAGTTCAAAAAAGGCCAAAAACCTCATTATTTTACATGTCAAAAAAATGGCCGATAAGGCAATAGTATAGTATGTCGAAAAAAGTAGAATTTTGACCGCTCCTAGAAATGGCTAAAAACAACTTATATTAGCTTATTCAATTGTGCCATCGCGTACAAAGTGGAAATAAAGTTCAAAAAACGCCAAAAACCTCATCATTTTACATGTCAAAAAAATGGCCGATAAGGCAATAGTATAGTATGTCGAAAAAAGTAGAATTTTGACCGCTCCTAGAAATGGCTAAAAACAACTTATATTAGCTTGTAGAGACGCGCCATAGTGCACAAAGTGGAAATACAGTTCAAGAAAGGCCAAAAACCTCATCATTTTACACGTCAAAAAAATGGCCGATAAGGCAATAGTATAGTATGTCGAAAAAAGTAGAATTTTGACCGCTCCTAGAAATGGCTAAAAACAACTTATATTAGCTTGTACAGTTGCGCCATAGCGCACAAAGTGGAAATAAAGTTCAAAAAAGGCCAAAAACCTCATGATTTTACATATCAAAAAAATGGCCAAGAAGGCAATACTATAGTATGTCGAAAAAAGTAGAATTTTGACCACTCCTAAAAATTGTTAAAAATGACTTAGAATAGCTTGTACAGTCGCGCCCTAGCGCACAAGGTGGAAATGACGTTCAAAAAATACCAAAAACCTCATCATTTTACATGTCAAAAAAATGGCCGATAAGGCAATAGTATAGTATGTCGAAAAAAGTAGAATTTTGACCACTCCTACAAATGGCTAAAAACAACTCAGAATAGCTTGTACAGTCGCGCCATAGCGCACAAAGTGGAAATAAAGTTCAAAAAAGGCCAAAAACCTCATCATTTTACATGTCAAAAAAATGGCCGATAAGGCAATAGTATAGTATGTCGAAAAAAGTCAAATTTTGACCGCTCCTAGAAATGGCTAAAAACAACTTATATTAGCTTATTCAATCGCCATAGCGCACAAAGTGGAAATGACGTTCAAGAAAGGCCAAAAACCTCATCATTTTACATGTCAAAAAAATGGCCGATAAGGCAATAGTATAGTATGTCGAAAAAAGTAGAATTTTGACCGCTCCTAAAAATGGCTAAAAACAACTTATATTAGCTTGTAGAGACGCACCATAGCGCACAAAGTGGAAATGACGTTCAAGAAAGGCCAAAAACCTCATGATTTTACATGTCAAAAAAATGGCCAAAAAGGCAATAGTATAGTATGTCGAAAAAAGTAGAATTTTGACCACTCCTAAAAATGACTAAAAATGACTAAGAATAGCTTGTACAGTCGCGCCCTAGCGTACAAAGTGGAAATAAAGTTCAAAAAACACCAAAAACCTCATCATTTTACATGTCAAAAAAATGGCCAATAAGGCAAATAGTATAGTATGTCGAAAAAAGTAGAATTTTGACCGCTCCTAGAAATGGCTAAAACAACTTATATTAGCTTGTAGAGACGCCATAGTGCACAAAGTGGAAATAAAGTTCAAAAAACGCCAAAAACCTCATCATTTTACATGTCAAAAAAATGGCCAAGAAGGCAATAGTATAGTATGTCGAAAAAAGTAGAATTTTGACCGCTCCTAAAAATGGCTAAAAATGACTTAGAATAGCTTGTACAGTCGCGCCTAAGCATAAAGTGGAAATAAAGTTCAAAAACGCCAAAAACCTCATCATTTTACATGTCAAAAAATGGCCGATAAGGCAATAGTATAGTATGTCGAAAAAAGTAGAATTTTGACCGCTCCTAAAAATGGCTAAAAACAACTTATATTAGCTTGTAGAGACGCGCCATAGTGCACAAAGTGGAAATACAGTTCAAGAAAGGCCAAAAACCTCATGATTTTACATGTCAAAAAAATGACCAAGAAGGCAATAGTATAGTATGTCGAAAAAAGTAGAATTTTGACCGCTCCTAAAAATGGCTAAAAATGACTTAGAATAGCTTGTACAGTCGTGCCATCGCGCACAAAGTGGAAATGACGTTCAAGAAAGGCCAAAAACCTCATCATTTTACACGTCAAAAAAATGGCCGATAAGGCAATAGTATAGTATGTCGAAAAAGTAGAATTTTGACCGCTCCTAGAAATGGCTAAAAACAACTTATATTAGCTTGTAGAGACGCACCATAGCGCACAAAGTGGAAATAAAGTTCAAGAAAGGCCAAAAACCTCATGATTTTACATGTCAAAAAAATGGCCAAGAAGACAATAGTATAGTATGTCGAAAAAAGTAGAATTTTGACCACTCCTAAAATTGCTAAAAATGACTTAGAATAGCTTGTACAGTCGCGCCATAGTGCACAAAGTGGAAATAAAGTTCAAAAGGCCAAAAACCTCATCATTTTACACGTCAATAAAATGGCCGATAAGGCAATAGTATAGTATGTCGAAAAAAGTAGAATTTTGACCGCTCCTAAAAATGGCTAAAAATGACTTAGAATAGCTTGTACAGTCGCGCCCTAGCGTACAAAGTGGAAATAAAGTTCAAGAAAGGCCAAAACCTCATCATTTTACATGTCAAAAAAATGGCCGATAAGGCAATAGTATAGTATGTCGAAAAAGTAGAATTTTGACCGCTCCTAGAAATGGCTAAAACAACTTATATTAGCTTGTAGAGACGCCATAGTGCACAAAGTGGAAATACAGTTCAAGAAAGGCCAAAAACCTCATGATTTTACATGTCAAAAAATGGCCAAGAAGGCAATACTATAGTATGTCGAAAAAAGTAGAATTTTGACCACTCCTAAAATTGCTAAAATGACTTAGAATAGCTTGTACAGTCGCCATAGCGCACAAAGTGAAAATAAATTTCAAAAAAGGCCAAAAAACTCCTAATTTTACATGTCAAAAAAATGGCCGATAAGGCAATAGTATAGTATGTCGAAAAAAGTAGAATTTTGACCGCTCCTAGAAATGGCTAAAAACAACTTATATTAAGCTTGTAGAGTCGCACCATAGCGCTAAAGTGGAAATAAAGTTCAAAAAGGCAAAAAACCTCATGATTTAACATGTAAAAAAAAGGGCAAAAAAGGAAATAGTATAGTATGTCGAAAAAAGTAAAATTTTGACCACTCTAAAAATTGCTAAAAATGAGAATAGCTTGTACAGTCGCCATCGCGCACAAAGTGGAAATGATGTTCAAGAAAGGCCAAACACCTCATCATTTTACATGTCAAAAAAATGGCCAAGAAGGCAATAGTATAGTATGTCGAAAAAAGTAGAATTTTGACCGCTCCTAAAAATGGCTAAAAATGACTTAGAATAGCTTGTACAGTCGCGCCCTAGCGCACAAAGTGGAAATAAAGTTCAAAAAGGCCAAAAAACCTCATCATTTTACATGTCAAAAAATGGCCGATAAGGCAATAGTATAGTATGTCGAAAAAGTAGAATTTTGACCGCTCCTAGAAATGGCTAAAACAACTTATATTAGCTTGTAGAGACGCCATAGTGCACAAAGTGGAAATACAGTTCAAGAAAGGCCAAAAACCTCATGATTTTACATGTCAAAAAATGGCCAAGAAGGCAATAGTATAGTATGTCGAAAAAGTAGAATTTTGACCACTCCTAAAAATGGCTAAAATGACTTAGAATAGCTTGTACAGTCGCGCCCTAAGCGCACAAAGTGGAAATAAAGTTCAAGAAAGGCCAAAAACCTCATGATTTTACATGTCAAAAAAATGGCCGATAAGGCAATAGTATAGTATGTCGAAAAAAGTAGAATTTTGACCGCTCCTAGAAATGGCTAAAAACAACTTATATTAGCTTGTAGAGACGCGCCATAGTGCACAAAGTGGAAATACAGTTCAAGAAAGGCCAAAAACCTCATGATTTTACATGTCAAAAAAATGGCCAAGAAGGCAATACTATAGTATGTCGAAAAAAGTAGAATTTTGACCACTCCTAAAAATTGCTA
This sequence comes from Plectropomus leopardus, assembly GCF_026936395.1. Classification (NCBI taxonomy): domain Eukaryota; kingdom Metazoa; phylum Chordata; class Actinopteri; order Perciformes; family Serranidae; genus Plectropomus; species Plectropomus leopardus. The sequence goes on along the minus strand of NC_142185.1, from coordinate 15,349,900 downwards.
AAAACCACTTATATTAGCTTGTACAGTCGCGCCATAGTGCACAAAGTGGAAATGACGTTCAAAAAACACCAAAAACCTCATGATTTTACATATCAATAAAATGGCCGATAAGGCAATAGTATAGTATGTCGAAAAAAGTAGAATTTTGACCGCTCCTAAAAATGGCTAAAAATGACTTATATTAGCTTGTACAGTCGCGCCCTAGCGCACAAAGTGGAAATAAAGTTCAAAAAGGCCAAAACCTCATGATTTTACATGTCAAAAAATGGCCAAGAAGGCAATAGTATAGTATGTCGAAAAAAAGTAGAATTTTGACCTCCTAGAAATGGCTAAAAACAACTTATATTAGCTTGTAGAGACGCCATCGTGGACAAAGTGAAAATACAGTTCAAGAAAGGCCAAAAACCTCATGATTTTACATGTCAAAAAAATGGCCAAGAAGGCAATAGTATAGTATGTCGAAAAAAGTAGAATTTTGACCGCTCCTAAAAATGGCTAAAAATGACTTAGAATAGCTTGTACAGTCGCGCCCTAGCGTACAAAGTGGAAATAAAGTTCAAAAAACGCCAAAAACCTCATCATTTTACATGTCAAAAAAATGGCCGATAAGGCAATAGTATAGTATGTCGAAAAGTAGAATTTTGACCGCTCCTAGAAATGGCTAAAACAACTTATATTAGCTTGTAGAGACGCGCCATAGTGCACAAAGTGGAAATACAGTTCAAGAAAGGCCAAAAACCTCATCATTTTACATGTCAAAAAAATGGCCGATAAGGCAATAGTATAGTATGTCGAAAAAAGTAGAATTTTGACCACTCCTAGAAATGGCTAAAAACAACTTATATTAGCTTGTACAGTCGCGCCATAGCGCACAAAGTGGAAATAAAGTTCAAAAAAGGCCAAAAACCTCATGATTTTACATGTCAAAAAAATGGCCAAAAAGGCAATAGTATAGTATGTCGAAAAAAGTAGAATTTTGACCGCTCCTAGAAATGGCTAAAACAACTTATATTAGCTTGTACAGTCGCCATATAGCGCACAAAGTGGAAATAAAGTTCAAAAAAGGCCAAAAACCTCATGATTTTACATGTCAAAAAAATGGCCAAGAAGGCAATAGTATAGTATGTCGAAAAAAGTAGAATTTTGACCACTCCTAAAAATTGCTAAAAATGACTTAGAATAGCTTGTACAGTCGCGCCCTAGTGCACAAAGTGGAAATGACGTTCAAAAAAGGCCAAAACCTCATCATTTTACATGTCAAAAAATGGCCGATAAGGCAATAGTATAGTATGTCGAAAAAAGTAGAATTTTGACCGCTCCTAAAAATGGCTAAAAATGACTTAGAATAGCTTGTACAGTCGCGCCCTAGCGTACAAAGTGGAAATAAAGTTCAAAAAACGCCAAAAACCTCATCATTTTACATGTCAAAAAAATGGCCGATAAGGCAATAGTATAGTATGTCGAAAAAAGTAGAATTTTGACCGCTCCTAGAAATGGCTAAAAACAACTTATATTAGCTTGTAGAGACGCGCCATAGTGCACAAAGTGGAAATACAGTTCAAGAAAGGCCAAAACCTCATCATTTTACATGTCAAAAAATGGCCGATAAGGCAATAGTATAGTATGTCGAAAAAAGTAGAATTTTGACCGCTCCTAGAAATGGCTAAAATGACTTATATTAGCTTGTACAGTTCGCCATAGCGCACAAAGTGGAAATAAAGTTCAAAAAGGCCAAAAACCTCATGATTTTACATATCAAAAAATGGCCAAGAAGGCAATACTATAGTATGTCGAAAAAGTAGAATTTTGACCACTCCTAAAATATGTTAAAATGACTTAGAATAAGCTTGTACAGTCGCCCTAAGCGCACAAGGTGGAAATGACGTTCAAAAAATACCAAAAACCTCATCATTTTACATGTCAAAAAAATGGCCGATAAGGCAATAGTATAGTATGTCGAAAAAAGTAGAATTTTGACCACTCCTACAAATGGCTAAAAACAACTCAGAATAGCTTGTACAGTCGCGCCATAGCGCACAAAGTGGAAATAAAGTTCAAAAAAGGCCAAAAACCTCATCATTTTACATGTCAAAAAAATGGCCGATAAGGCAATAGTATAGTATGTCGAAAAAAGTCAAATTTTGACCGCTCCTAGAAATGGCTAAAAACAACTTATATTAGCTTATTCAATCGTGCCATCGCGCACAAAGTGGAAATGACGTTCAAGAAAGGCCAAAAACCTCATCATTTTACATGTCAAAAAAATGGCCGATAAGGCAATAGTATAGTATGTCGAAAAAAGTAGAATTTTGACCGCTCCTAAAAATGGCTAAAAACAACTTATATTAGCTTGTAGAGACGCACCATAGCGCACAAAGTGGAAATGACGTTCAAGAAAGGCCAAAAACCTCATGATTTTACATGTCAAAAAAATGGCCAAAAAGGCAATAGTATAGTATGTCGAAAAAAGTAGAATTTTGACCACTCCTAAAAATGACTAAAAATGACTAAGAATAGCTTGTACAGTCGCGCCCTAGCGTACAAAGTGGAAATAAAGTTCAAAAAACACCAAAAACCTCATCATTTTACATGTCAAAAAAATGGCCGATAAGGCAATAGTATAGTATGTCGAAAAAAGTAGAATTTTGACCGCTCCTAGAAATGGCTAAAAACAACTTATATTAGCTTGTAGAGACGCGCCATAGTGCACAAAGTGGAAATACAGTTCAAGAAAGGCCAAAAACCTCATGATTTTACATGTCAAAAAAATGGCCGATAAGGCAATAGTATAGTATGTCGAAAAAAGTCAAATTTTGACCGCTCCTAGAAATGGCTAAAAACAACTTATATTAGCTTATTCAATCGTGCCATCGCGCACAAAGTGGAAATGACGTTCAAGAAAGGCCAAAAACCTCATCATTTTACATGTCAAAAAAATGGCCGATAAGGCAATAGTATAGTATGTCGAAAAAAGTAGAATTTTGACCGCTCCTAAAAATGGCTAAAAACAACTTATATTAGCTTGTAGAGACGCACCATAGCGCACAAAGTGGAAAAGACGTTCAAGAAAGGCCAAAAACCTCATGATTTTACATGTCAAAAAAATGGCCAAAAAGGCAATAGTATAGTATGTCGAAAAAAGTAGAATTTTGACCACTCCTAAAAATGACTAAAAATGACTAAGAATAGCTTGTACAGTCGCGCCCTAGCGTACAAAGTGGAACTAAAGTTCAAAAAACACCAAAAACCTCATCATTTTACATGTCAAAAAAATGGCCGATAAGGCAATAGTATAGTATGTCGAAAAAAGTAGAATTTTGACCGCTCCTAGAAATGGCTAAAAACAACTTATATTAGCTTGTAGAGACGCGCCATAGTGCACAAAGTGGAAATACAGTTCAAGAAAGGCCAAAAACCTCATGATTTTACATGTCAAAAAAATGGCCAAGAAGGCAATAGTATAGTATGTCGAAAAAAGTAGAATTTTGACCACTCCTAAAAATTGCTAAAAATGACTTATAATAGCTTGTACAGTCGTGCCCTGGCGTACAAAGTGGAAATAAAGTTCAAAAAAGGCCAAAAACCTCATTATTTTACATGTCAAAAAAATGGCCGATAAGGCAATAGTATAGTATGTCGAAAAAAGTAGAATTTTGACCGCTCCTAAAAATGACTAAAAAGGACTTATATTAGCTTATTCAATCGTGCCATCGCGCACAAAGTGGAAATGACGTTCAAGAAAGGCCAAAAACCTCATCATTTTACATGTCAAAAAAATGGCCGATAAGGCAATAGTATAGTATGTCGAAAAAAGTAGAATTTTGACCGCTCCTAGAAATGGCTAAAAACAACTTATATTAGCTTGTAGAGACGCGCCATAGTGCACAAAGTGGAAATACAGTTCAAGAAAGGCCAAAAACCTCATGATTTTACATGTCAAAAAAATGGCCAAGAAGGCAATAGTATAGTATGTCGAAAAAAGTAGAATTTTGACCACTCCTAAAAATTGCTAAAAATGACTTAGAATAGCTTGTACAGTCGCAGTTCCATGCATAAAGTGGAAATAAAGTTCAAAAAACGCCAAAAACCTCATTATTTTGCATGTCAAAAAAATGGCCGATAAGGCAATAGTATAGTATGTCGAAAAAAGTAGAATTTTGGCCACTCCTAGAAATGGCTAAAAACAACTTATATTAGCTTGTAGAGACGCACCATAGCGCATAAAGTGGAAATGACGTTCAAGAAAGGCCAAAAACCTCATCATTTTACACGTCAAAAAAATGGCCGATAAGGCAATAGTATAGTATGTCGAAAAAAGTAGAATTTTGACCGCTCCTAGAAATGGCTAAAAACAACTTATATTAGCTTGTAGAGACGCACCATAGCGCACAAAGTGGAAATGACGTTCAAGAAAGGCCAAAAACCTCATCATTTTACACGTCAAAAAAATGGCCAAAAAGCTAATAGTATAGTATGTCGAAAAAAGTCAAATTTTGACCGCTCCTAAAAATGACTAAAAAGGACTTATATTAGCTTATTCAATCGTGCCCTAAGCGCACAAAGTGGAAATAAAGTTCAAAAAAGGCCAAAAACCTCATCATTTTACATGTCAAAAAAATGGCCGATAAGGCAATAGTATAGTATGTCGAAAAAAGTAGAATTTTGACCGCTCCTAGAAATGGCTAAAAACAACTTATATTAGCTTGTAGAGACGCACCATAGCGCACAAAGTGGAAATGACGTTCAAGAAAGGCCAAAAACCTCATCATTTTACACGTCAAAAAAATGGCCGATAAGGCAATAGTATAGTATGTCGAAAAAAGAATTTTGACCACTCCTAGAAAAATGGCTAAAAACAACTTATATTACAGTCGCGCCATAGTGCACAAAGTGGAAATAGTTCAAAAAGGCCAAAAAACCTCATCATTTTACATGTCAAAAAAATGGCCGATAAGGCAATAGTATAGTATGTCGAAAAAAGTAGAATTTTGACCGCTCCTAGAAATGGCTAAAAACAACTTATATTAGCTTGTACAGTCGCGCCATAGCGCACAAAGTGGAAATGAAGTTCAAAAAAGGCCAAAAACCTCATGATTTTACATGTCAAAAAAATTGCCAAGAAGGCAATACTATAGTATGTCGAAAAAAGTAGAATTTTGACCGCTCCTAAAAATTGTTAAAAATGACTTAGAATAAGCTTGTACAGTCGCGCCCTCGCGCACAAAGTGGAAATGACGTTCAAGAAAGGCCAAAAACCTCATCATTTTACATGTCAAAAAAATGGCCGATAAGGCAATAGTATAGTATGTCGAAAAAAGTAGAATTTTGACCGCTCCTAGAAATGGCTAAAACAACTTATATTAGCTTGTAGAGAGGCACCATAAGCGCACAAAGTGGAAATAAAGTTCAAGAAAGGCCAAAAACCTCATGATTTTACATGTCAAAAAATGGCCAAGATAAGGCAATAGTATAGTATGTCGAAAAAAAAGTAGAATTTTGACCACTCCTAAAAATGGCTAAAATGAACTTATATTAGCTTGTAGAGGCCATAGCGCACAAAGTGGAAATAAAGTTCAAAAAAGGCCAAAAACCTCATCATCATTTTACATGTCAAAAAAATGGCCAATAGTATAGTATGTCGAAAAAAGTAGAATTTTGACCACTCCTAAAAATGGCTAAAAATGACTTAGAATAGCTTGTACAGTTGCGCCATAGCGCACAAAGTGGAAATAAAGTTCAAAAAAGGCCAAAAACCTCATGATTTTACATATCAAAAAAATGGCCGATAAGGCAATAGTATAGTATGTCAAAAAAAGTAGAATTTTGACCGCTCCTAGAAATGGCTGAAAACAACTTATATTAGCTTGTAGAGACGCGCCATAGTGCACAAAGTGGAAATACAGTTCAAGAAAGGCCAAAAACCTCATGATTTTACATGTCAAAAAAATGGCCAAGAAGGCAATAGTATAGTATGTCGAAAAAAGTCAAATTTTGACCGCTGCTAAAAATGACTAAAAAGGACTTATATTAGCTTATTCAATCGTGCCATCGCGCACAAAGTGGAAATGACGTTCAAGAAAGGCCAAAAACCTCATCATTTTACATGTCAAAAAAATGGCCGATAAGGCAATAGTATAGTATGTCGAAAAAAGTCAAATTTTGACCGCTCCTAGAAATGGCTAAAAACAACTTATATTAGCTTGTAGAGACGCACCATAGCGCACAAAGTGGAAATGACGTTCAAGAAAGGCCAAAAACCTCATCATTTTACATGTCAAAAAAATGGCCAAGAAGGCAATAGTATAGTATGTCGAAAAAAGTAGAATTTTGACCACTCCTAAAAATGGCTAAAAATGACTTAGAATAGCTTGTACAGTCGTGCCCTAGCGCACAAAGTGGAAATAAAGTTCAAAAAACGCCAAAAACATCATCATTTTACATGTCAAAAAAATGGCTGATAAGGCAATAGTATAGTATGTCGAAAAAAGTAGAATTTTGACCGCTCCTAGAAATGGCTAAAAACAACTTATATTAGCTTGTAGAGACGCACCATAGCGCACAAAGTGGAAATAAAGTTCAAGAAAGGCCAAAAACCTCATGATTTTACATGTCAAAAAAATGGCCAAAGAAGGCAATAGTATAGTATGTCGAAAAAAGTAGAATTTTGACCACTCCTAAAAATGGCTAAAATGACTTATATTAGCTTGTACAGTCGCCTATAGCGCACAAAGTGGAAATGACGTTCAAAAAAGGCCAAAAACCTCATCATTTTACATGTCAAAAAAATGGCCGATAAGGCAATAGTATAGTATGTCGAAAAAAGTAGAATTTTGACCGCTCCTAGAAATGGCTAAAAACAACTTATATTAGCTTGTAGAGACGCACCATAGCGCACAAAGTGGAAATAAAGTTCAAAAAACGCCAAAAACCTCATGATTTTACATGTCAAAAAAATGGCCAAGAAGGCAATAGTATAGTATGTCGAAAAAAGTAGAATTTTGACCACTCCTAAAAATTGTTAAAAATGACTTATATTAGCTTGTTCAATCGTGCCATCGCGCACAAAGTGGAAATGACGTTCAAGAAAGGCCAAAACCTCATCATTTTACATGTCAAAAAAATGGCCGATAAGGCAATAGTATAGTATGTCGAAAAAAGTAGAATTTTGACCGCTCCTAGAAATGGCTAAAAACAACTTATATTAGCTTGTAGAGACGCACCATAGCGCACAAAATGGAAATAAAGTTCAAGAAAGGCCAAAAACGTCATCATTTTACATGTCAAAAAAATGGCTGATCAGGCAATAGTATAGTATGTCGAAAAAAGTAGAATTTTGACCGCTCCTAAAATGACTAAAACAACTTATATTAGCTTGTAGTGCCATAGCGCAAAGTGGAAATGACGTTCAAAAAGGCCAAAACCTCATCATTTTACATGTCAACAACATGGCCGATAAGGCAATAGTATAGTATGTCGAAAAAAGTAGAATTTTGACCGCTCCTAGAAATGGCTAAAACAACTTATATTAGCTTGTAGAGGCGCACCATAGCGCACAAAGTGAAAATGACGTTCAAGAAAGGCCAAAAACCTCATGATTTTACATGTCAAAAAAATGGCCAAAAAGGCAATAGTATAGTATGTCGAAAAAAGTAGAATTTTGACCACTCCTAAAATGAAAATGACTTAAAAAGTGACTTAGAATCGCGCCATAGCGCAAAGTGGAAATGACGTTCAAGAAAGGCCAAAAACCTCATCATTTTACATGTCAAAAAATGGCCAAGAAGGCAATAGTATAGTATGTCGAAAAAAGTAGAATTTTGACCGCTCCTAGAAATGGCTAAAACAACTTATATTAGCTTGTAGAGACGCGCCATAGTGCACAAAGTGGAAATACAGTTCAAGAAAGGCCAAAAACCTCATGATTTTACATGTCAAAAAAATGGCCAAGAAGGCAATAGTATAGTATGTCGAAAAAAGTAGAATTTTGACCACTCCTAAAAATTGCTAAAAATGACTTAGAATAGCTTGTACAGTCGTGCCCTGGCGTACAAAGTGGAAATAAAGTTCAAAAAACGCCAAAAACCTCATTATTTTACATGTCAAAAAAATGGCCGATAAGGCAATAGTATAGTATGTCGAAAAAAGTAGAATTTTGACCGCTCCTAGAAATGGCTAAAACAACTTATATTAGCTTGTAGAGACGCCATAGCGCAAAGTGGAAATAAAGTTCAAGAAAGGCCAAAAACCTCATCATTTACATGTCAAAAAATGGCCGATAAGGCAATAGTATAGTATGTCGAAAAAAGTAGAATTTTGACCGCTCCTAAAAATGGCTAAAACAACTTAGAATAGCTTAGAGTCGCCATAGCGCACAAAGTGAAATAAAGTTCAAAAAAGGCCAAAAACCTCATCATTTTACATGTCAAAAAATGGCCGATAAGGCAATAGTATAGTATGTCGAAAAAAAGTAGAATTTTGACCACTCCTAAAATGGCTAAAATGACTTAGAATAAGCTGCAGTCGCCCTAAGCACAAAGTGGAAATAAAGTTCAAAAAACGCCAAAAACCTCATCATTTTACATGTCAAAAAAATGGCCGATAAGGCAATAGTATAGTATGTCGAAAAAAGTAGAATTTTGACCGCTCCTAGAAATGGCTAAAAACAACTTATATTAGCTTGTAGAGACGCGCCATAGTGCACAAAGTGGAAATACAGTTCAAGAAAGGCCAAAAACCTCATGATTTTACATGTCAAAAAAATGGCCAAGAAGGCAATAGTATAGTATGTCGAAAAAAGTCAAATTTTGACCGCTGCTAAAATGGACTAAAAACAACTTATATTAGCTTATTCAATCGCCATCACAGCACAAAGTGGAAATGACGTTCAAGAAAGGCCAAAAACCTCATCATTTTACATGTCAAAAAAATGGCCGATAAGGCAATAGTATAGTATGTCGAAAAAAGTAGAATTTTGACCGCTCCTAGAAATGGCTAAAAACAACTTATATTAGCTTGTAGAGACGCACCATAGCGCACAAAGTGGAAATGACGTTCAAGAAAGGCCAAAAACCTCATGATTTTACATGTCAAAAAAATGGCCAAGAAGGCAATAGTATAGTATGTCGAAAAAAGTAGAATTTTGACCACTCCTAAAAATTGCTAAAAATGACTTAGAATAAGCTTGTACAGTCGCCTAGCGCACAAAGTGGAAATAAAGTTCAAAAAACGCCAAAAACCTCATCATTTTACATGTCAAAAAAATGGCCGATAAGGCAATAGTATAGTATGTCGAAAAAAGTAGAATTTTGACCGCTCCTAGAAATGGCTAAAAACAACTTATATTAGCTTGTAGAGACGCACCATAGCGCACAAAGTGGAAATGACGTTCAAGAAAGGCCAAAAACCTCATGATTTTACATGTCAAAAAAATGGCCAAAAAGGCAATAGTATAGTATGTCGAAAAAAGTCAAATTTTGACCGCTGCTAAAAATGACTAAAAAGGACTTATATTAGCTTATTCAATCGTGCCATCGCGCACAAAGTGGAAATAATGACGTTCAAAAAACACCAAAAACCTCATCATTTTACATGTCAAAAAAATGGCCGATAAGGCAATAGTATAGTATGTCGAAAAAAGTAGAATTTTGACCGCTCCTAGAAATGGCTAAAAACAACTTATATTAGCTTGTAGAGACGCCATAAGCGCACAAAGTGGAAATAAAGTTCAAAAAAGGCCAAAACCTCATGATTTTACAGGTCAAAAAAATGGCCAAGAAGGCAATAGTATAGTATGTCGAAAAAAGTAGAATTTTGACCACTCCTAAAAATTGCTAAAAATGACTTAGAATAGCTTGTACAGTCGCGCCCTAGCGCACAAAGTGGAAATGACGTTCAAAAAACACCAAAAACCTCATCATTTTACATGTCAAAAAAATGGCCGATAAGGCAATAGTATAGTATGTCGAAAAAAGTAGAATTTTGACCGCTCCTAGAAATGGCTAAAAACAACTTATATTAGCTTGTAGAGACGCGCTATAGTGCACAAAGTGGAAATACAGTTCAAGAAAGGCCAAAAACCTCATGATTTTACATGCCAAAAAAATTGCCAAGAAGGCAATACTATAGTATGTCGAAAAAAGTAGAATTTTGACCGCTCCTAAAAATTGTTAAAAATGACTTAGAATAGCTTGTACAGTCGCGCCATAGCGCACAAAGTGGAAATAAAGTTCAAAAAAGGCCAAAAACCTCATGATTTTACATGCCAAAAAAATTGCCAAGAAGGCAATACTATAGTATGTCGAAAAAAGTAGAATTTTGACCGCTCCTAAAAATTGTTAAAAATGACTTAGAATAGCTTGTACAGTCGCGCCCTAACGCACAAAGTGGAAATGACGTTCAAAAACACCAAAAACCTCATCATTTTACATGTCAAAAAAATGGCCGATAAGGCAATAGTATAGTATGTCGAAAAAAGTAGAATTTTGACCGCTCCTAGAAATGGCTAAAAACAACTTATATTAGCTTGTAGAGACGCGCCATAGTGCACAAAGTGGAAATACAGTTCAAGAAAGGCCAAAAACCTCATGATTTTACATGTCAAAAAAATGGCCAAGAAGGCAATAGTATAGTATGTCGAAAAAAGTAGAATTTTGACCACTCCTAAAAATTGCTAAAAATGACTTAGAATAGCTTGTACAGTCGTGCCATAGCGCTAAAGTGGAAATGACGTTCAAAAAACACCAAAAACCTCATCACTTTACATGTCAAAAAAATGGCCGATAAGGCAATAGTATAGTATGTCGAAAAAAGTAGAATTTTGACCGCTCCTAGAAATGGCTAAAAACAACTTATATTAGCTTGTAGAGACGCGCCATAGTGCACAAAGTGGAAATACAGTTCAAGAAAGGCCAAAAACCTCATGATTTTACATGTCAAAAAAATGGCCAAGAAGGCAATACTATAGTATGTCGAAAAAAGTAGAATTTTGACCACTCCTAAAAATTGTTAAAAATGACTTAGAATAGCTTGTACAGTCGCGCCATAGCGCACAAAGTGGAAATAAAGTTCAAAAAAGGCCAAAAACCTCATCATTTTACATGTCAAAAAAATGGCCAAGAAGGCAATAGTATAGTATGTCGAAAAAAGTAGAATTTTGACCGCTCCTAGAAATGGCTAAAAACAACTTATATTAGCTTGTAGAGACGCGCCATAGTGCACAAAGTGGAAATACAGTTCAAGAAAGGCCAAAAACCTCATGATTTTACATGTCAAAAAAATGGCCAAGAAGGCAATAGTATAGTATGTCGAAAAAGTAGAATTTTGACCGCTCCTAAAATGGCTAAAATGACTTAGAATAGCTTGTACAGTCGCGCCCTAACGCACAAAGTGGAAATGACGTTCAAGAAAGGCCAAAAACCTCATCATTTTACATGTCAAAAAAATGGCCGATAAGGCAATAGTATAGTATGTCGAAAAAAGTAGAATTTTGACCGCTCCTAGAAATGGCTAAAAACAACTTATATTAGCTTGTAGAGACGCGCCATAGTGCACAAAGTGGAAATACAGTTCAAGAAAGGCCAAAAACCTCATCATTTTACATGTCAAAAAATGGCCAAGAAGGCAATAGTATAGTATGTCGAAAAAGTAGAATTTTGACCACTCCTAAAAATTGTTAAAAATGACTTAGAATAGCTTGTACAGTCGCGCCCTAACGCACAAAGTGGAAATGACGTTCAAAAAACACCAAAAACCTCATCATTTTACATGTCAAAAAAATGGCCGATAAGGCAATAGTATAGTATGTCGAAAAAAGTAGAATTTTGACCGCTCCTAGAAATGGCTAAAAACAACTTATATTAGCTTGTAGAGACGCGCCATAGTGCACAAAGTGGAAATACAGTTCAAGAAAGGCCAAAAACCTCATGATTTTACATGTCAAAAAAATGGCCAAGAAGGCAATAGTATAGTATGTCGAAAAAAGTAGAATTTTGACCACTCCCAAAAATTGATAAAAATGACTTAGAATAGCTTGTACAGTCGCGCCCTAGCGCACAAAGTGGAAATAAAGTTCAAAAAAGGCCAAAAACCTCATCATTTTACATGTCAAAAAAATGGCCGATAAGGCAATAGTATAGTATGTCGAAAAAAGTAGAATTTTGACCGCTCCTAAAAATGGCTAAAACAACTTATATTAGCTTGTAGAGACGCGCCATAGTGCACAAAGTGGAAATACAGTTCAAGAAAGGCCAAAAACCTCATGATTTTACATGTCAAAAAAATGGCCAAGAAGGCAATACTATAGTATGTCGAAAAAAGTTGAATTTTGACAGCTCCTAAAAATCGCTAAAAAGTACTTGGAATAGCTTGTAGAGTCATGCAATAACGCAATAAAATTTTGACCACTCCTGAAAATGGCCAAAACCGACTCCGAATAGCTTTTGCAGTAGCGCCATAGCACACAAAGTTGAAATAAAGTTCAAGAAAGGCCAAAAACCTCATGATTTTACATGTCAAAAAAATTGCCAAGAAGGCAATACTATAGTATGTCGAAAAAAGTAGAATTTTGACCACTCCTAAAAATTGCTAAAAATGACTTAGAATAGCTTGTACAGTCGCGCCCTAGTGCACAAAGTGGAAATAAAGTTCAAAAAACGCCAAAAACCTCATCATTTTACATGTCAAAAAAATGGCCGATAAGGCAATAGTATAGTATGTCGAAAAAAGTCAAATTTTGACCGCTCCTAGAAATGGCTAAAAACAACTTAGATTAGCTTGTAGAGACGCACCATAGCGCACAAAGTGGAAATGACGTTCAAAAAACACCAAAAACCTCATCATTTTACATGTCAAAAAAATGGCCGATAAGGCAATAGTATAGTATGTCGAAAAAGTCAAATTTTGACCGCTCTTAAAAATGGCTCAAAACGACTTATAGTAGCTTTTCGAGACTCGCCATAGCACACAAAGTGGAAATGAAGTTCAAAAAAGGCCAAAAACGTCATCATTTTACATGTCAAAAAAATGGCTGATAGGGCAATAGTATAGTATGTCGGAAAAAGTTGAATTTTGACCGCTTCTAGAAATGGATAAAAACAACTTATGTTAGCTTGTAGAGACGCGCCATAGCGCACAAAGTGGAATAAACCTTCAAAAAAGTCCAAAAACGTCATCATTTTACATGTCAAAAAAATGGCCAAAAAGGCAATAGTATAGTATGTCGAAAAAAGTTGAATTTTGACCGCTCCTAAAAATGGCTAAAAACGACTCAGAATACCTTGTACAGTCGCGCCATAGTGCACAAAGTGGAAATAAAGTTCAAGAAAGGCCAAAAACCTAATAATTTTACATGTCAAAAAAATGGCCGATAAGGCAATAGTATAGTATGTCGAAAAAAGTAGAATTTTGACAGCTCCTAAAAATTGCTTAAAACTACTTGGAATAGCTTGTAGTGTCACGCAATAGCGCACAAAGTGGAAAGAACGTTCAAAAAAGGCCAAAACCGTCATAATTTCACATGTCAAAAAAATGGCCAAAAAGGCAATAGTATAGTATGTCGGAAAACGTCACATTTTGACCGCTCTTAAAATGGCTAAAAACGATTAATCATAGCTGGTACAGTCGCGCCATATCGCATAAAGTGAAAAGAACATTCAAAAAAGGCCAAAAACCTTGTAATTTTACATGTCAAAAAACTGGCCGATAAGGCAATAGTATAGTATGTCGAAAAAAGTTGAATTTTGACCGCTCCGAAAAATGGCTCAAAACAACATAGAATAGCTTGTAGAGACGCGCCATGGCACACAAAGTGGAAAGAAACTTCAAAGGCCAAAAACCTCATAATTTCACGTCAAATAAAAATGGCCGATAAGGCAATATTATAGTATGTTGTTTTCAGCCATTTTTGCGCATTCTATGCTATGGAGTGTCTCTGCACGCTATTTAATGCTGTTTTCAGCTATTTTGGGGACATCATATTTTGAAAATTTTCACCATACTATAGTATGGCATTTTCGTTCGTTTTTTCGACATGCCATATTGTGGTGTTTTTGGCCGGTTACAATAGTACGGGAGCAGATTAGGGACATTCACGATGGAAAAAATTATTTTGGGTAAATTGAGATTAAAGTCGAAATGGCAAGAATAAAGTTGAAATTTCGAGAATAAAATCAAAACTTCGAGAATAAAATCGAAATACATTTTCGACTTTATTCTGGAAATTTAGACTTTAATGTCATCATTTCGATTTTTTCATGAAATGTTGACTTTATTCTTCTTTATTCTTTCAACTTTAATCTCGATTTGCCCAAAATTATTTGCTCCATCATAAATGGCCCTAATCCGCTTCCGTACAATAGCATTTCAAGTCAAGTCCAGTCAATTTTATTTATAAAGCCTATTAACAACAAATCACAGTTTGCCTTAGGGGGCTTTGCAGCATAACACATCCCTCTATGCTTAAACCCTCACAACAACTAAGGAAAAAATCCCCTCAAAAAATGCTCTAATGGGGGGAAAATGGTATAAACTTAGGGGGGAAAATCTCATATTATTGTATTTTGCCAAAATTGCATAAAAAAAGTCATACTGTAGCAGGTAAAATATCATAAGAACCTCATGCATCACACTATAGTGTGTTGCCCAAAATATCCTAAAAACCTCATACTGTAGTTTTTGGTCCAAAGCAGCATAAAATGTCATAGTATACTATCTTGTCCAAAATAGCATAAAACAGTTAAAGTATAGCATGTAGTCCAAAATATCATCAAAATGTCATACTACAGTAATGCTTTCCCAAATAGCGTCAAAAGTCATGCTATGGTATATCGTCCAAAATAGGAACAAGAGCACTACAGTAGTCCGATCTGCTTGTAATAAAAACATGCATTAGTGTCTCTGGTTTGGCCAAATGAGAGATGGGAGCACTCTTTTATGTTTTTGAGATGCAGTTTCAGTTATGTTTCTAATATGTGTTTCAAAACTTAGATCTGAACCAAATGTAACTCTAAGGTTTATAACTTTTTGGCAAGGTTTCAGAGGCAGTGTTTTTAGTTTTAAAATCAGTTTCTCTCTTTGAGCTTTAGGACCAATAACTAAGATCTCAGTTTTATATTGGTTGAGCTGAAGAAAGTTTGTTGCCATTCATGATTTGATGACTAAAATGCAGTTAAAAAGGGCAGCATTTGGCCCTGAGTCATCAGGGGACACGCAAAAGTACAACTGTGTTTCATGAGCATAACTATGGAAGTTTATGCCGTGCCTACTGATGACTCTCAAGTGGCAGCATGTAGAGATTTAAAGGTATCTGACCTAATTTTTTGATAAATGTTCTTCCACTGTTACATAAAATTTTCTACTGGTGAGATAAGATTTAAACCAGTTAAAAACAGTACCATAAATGCCAGCTTATGAAGCCTGTCTTCAAGAATAGAGGGAACAGTATCAAATGCAGCACATCGCTCAAGCAGGACAAACACAGAGTTTTTTTCATATCCATATTTCACCTGTGATCATTAACAACCATGACTCGTGCTGTTTCAGTGCTGTGATTGGCCCAAAAGCCTGATTGGTATTTTTCAAAGTATATATATTCATGTAAAAAGCTATAAACTTTTTCTCTTCAATTTGGGAAATGAGATCTAAAAACAGGTTGCTGGTTTAAACTGTGCAACTATATACATACATACACATACATACACGCATATATAAATATATGTGTGTGTGTGTGTGTGTGTGTAAATACTTGAGTATTTCTTCCACCATTGACTCACAGTCACAGTGAGACCACATTTACTGTTTAGACTGGATTTACCCCCTCTATCTTTCATTTGGATGTGCTATTTGTGAGTGCTATAGGTGAGTGCTGTGGATGCTGCTTGAAATCCTCTGCTGCCTGTAGAAGCTGAAGCAGAGGAGTGAGGCAGGTAAACTTGTGTCAAATAGCTGTAGGAAGGTTGCCAAGGATTTACAGGCCGATCAATATCAGCAGTCTTTGGAGAGCTGTGCTGTCTGTAAATGGAACCTGAAGCAGTTATGCTAGCAGGGGCACAAAATAGTTTAGACCAACTGTAAAGTCTTATTATACTATAAGCCTTGTGTTAGGTGGACATTGTACTGGAATCAAATCGTTGTTTATTCCTGTGTTTAACCTTGTTCCTTTTATTTGCTTGTGTATGGATGATTATTATTACTCATGGATCTTTAAAAGGTGTTAAGAGTAAGGTGTCTGTGAACACAGCTGTCAGTTTTACTGGCTACTTATCATGGTAAATATTGGCTTTGCTTCTGATTTAACATAATTTATTGGAGTATGGCAAATACATTCTTAGTTTTTATCTACAGAGAGAAGCATAACAGACATTCTGCACTGCAAAAAGTGACATGACTCTTTTAGACCTAGTTGCCCTGCACTAAACAAGGACTGGTAAACTCTTATAACTTATGATGACTTCCTGTGCATTTATAATGTGTTTTATTATTGTATTATTTATGATGATGTATGTTGGTTGTGCTGAATACTGTTGTAAACCAAATTACCCCTTGGGACATTAAAGACTTCTAAACTAAACTAAACTAAACTAAAGCAGTTTTTCTTTTTTTTCATTTATCTACACATAGGGCCCTTGTTAAAAAAAGGTAAAAAAATAAAAATAAAAATCTACACTAAAAATAGCCAAAGTTAGGAGGAAAGGAGTACTTAAGGGTTCTCAACCAGCGATGTTTCCTAACAGTGCGGATAAAATGTAGGGGTGGGGGGTGGGGGTGGGGTGTCAATACAGCACAGTATTGCAGTATTTTGTGTGGCAATACAGGGATGCAATATATAGATTTTTTAAAAATGTTTTAAATGATAAATGTTACAAATACATATTAAACTTTTGGTCAGCAATAATAAAATGAATTGCTTTTTTCAGTCCGCTTGATGAATTTTGCAGCAATAAAAATAACTGAATAGAGACTCACAGCAGCCGAGGGCGGCCGAGTGTGCCTGAGTGGGTAACTTCCGCCAGGGGGTGTGACTGACTTCTAGTCTAGCACCTCATTATCTTGAATGGCTGTCTAAAAAAATTAATGATCCTGTTTTTTTAGACTTTCCAAATGTTATCGAACTGGATGGTTTAAATGTAGATATTGACATGAGTTGTTACGCAGGGGTTTTGATGCTCACAGAAATTATTTATGTATTTACAGATGTCTCTTTCCCGATGTAAGTGTGGGTCGGTGTGTAGCAGTGGGCTGGTCTCAAGGAAAAATTCCAGGGCCAAATTTTGTTCCCAATCTGATCCTGAATATGAACCACTACTTTGTTACTGATGTTGCCTATTTCTCACCTATAAAATCTTTAAAAACATATTTCAGTGCAGTGTTGAGGTGTCATGCGAGAGTTTGTAAACAGGAATCAGGTACCAGAATGTTTCCTGTAGTGTATAAACAGCAGCTGAGAAATACTGGTAAAATTAAGCAGAACTGATCAAATATCAACCATGATTCTGTTACTGAGTTGCCTATTTTTTTAACCAACATGTTTTTAGAAGCTTATTTATCCATATTTTTAACTGTAATGCCAGATTGTTTCCAGCTGTCCATCATATTGTTTTTTGGACGAGCAGCTTGCATTTTATCATCTCCCATCTGGAGCATTCATTGGTCCAGCGCAGCACGGTGCTCTGTAGTTGTTGTGGGTTTTGTACCTCTTTTTGTCTATTTGTGTGGTCATATAGCACCAAGTTAAAAAGTATTTGCATCTTCCTGCTGCACAGACAACGTTTTTTATGGAAAGACGATCTTCTCAACAGTGAAATACTTCTTTAATGTTACCCAACGTTTCTGTGGGATTCAGCTGTTTTTGAGGGTTGTGCTATTGTTGGAATTTTTTAATTTATGCTTATGGCGTTACAGGCTTTACTGATAGAAACCCTAAAACAAGAATTTCTTATCTGTCTTAGGTTCAGTATGCTATAATTTTTTATTAACCTCTTGTACCAAACTGCTCTTTGACTTGTAACAATGGTGTGTAACAGTGATAATCTCTTGTTGTCTGCGTAAAGCAGTGGCTGTGGTGTGAAAGGGAAAGCTTGCTGATTTTATTGCATGTCCAATGCAAACAATACACACGCAGGCAGAGATCAGGTTAGATCAGACTTTGTGTTTCATTGGATTCTTACACACCACAAACATGAACAGAACAACAACAAAATGTAAGAGAAATGTATGCGGGGGATTATTGCTATACAGGGTATAGTTGCATGCGCTTAAGAGTTTGATGTTTGCAGGTTCAAACACAGATTCAGTTTGAAACATTAAGTATTTACACACAAATCCAAATATATAAACAGATCAGTTGTCATCAAGCTCAGACTTAAAAGCTTGGGATTTCAGGCTGGACCTCTTAAAAAATAAAAGTTCTTATCCTTCTAACATTACATTAAATATTCATTACAGCTACCTTATTTAGCTGTTTAAAAGTCATGCATATAGTACATGTTTACTATATAGTACATTTTCATCATCATTTGAAGTCTAATACAAAAACGCATAAATGAGACCAAATGAATAGAAATCTGGTCCAGCCATTGATTTTAAAATCAGCACAGGGAGAAGTTGGAAAAATGTCACTGCATCAAATTTACAGAGAGCAACTTTTGGACTGGCAGGTTGCGAACATTCCTTTGGCTGGGATTAATTCTCTTTCAGCATTTTGTCTTTTTAGTTGTTTAGGAGGTCTGTTTAAATGCTGACCTTCTGGAAAAACCAGATCCACAATCTATTACTTTCAAGAGCTTCTTAATACCTCCAATGCCAGACTTGATTTACTGTAAAAACCCTTAATTCTTACTTATCAAGAGTTATAAGCATGTGTCCTACTGGAGCATAAACACCAACCAGAAATTTTAAACAACCTGTCAACCCAGAGGTTGTTTGTTCATGGTTTGTAACTTAACTGTAAAACATTAGTGAATCTAAAAGTAATAAAAACCATTAGTTACAACCTGTAAAGCTCTTGAGAAGGTGTCTTATTGAACAGTGGCATCAAATTTGTCATGATGCATCAACATCATTAATTATTGTGTTTTAGTCAGACTGTAACTCATACCGCTACATAACACTGCTCCCTCTTTAAACAACAGGATAGTAAAACAGAAGAAATGTTTACAAAACCTTATTAATAACAGTTGCTCCCAAGGGAATCCAAAGGGAATGAAAGGAAGCTTTAGCCCTGCTGGTTAGCCCCTCGTTGCTGGCTTTCTTTCTTCCGGTAGTGGAAGAGGCTGGTAGTGTCGAGCTCACCCGCATGACGTATAGCCTCGGCAAAAAGCTTCACTACCTAATAAACACAGAAAAAAAACAATGCGCTTTATTCACCAACTGCTCCTAAGAGGAAATTTCTTCTTAAAACCCACTATTCTATATATTCTGACATTCACCCATTATTCCCTTTTTAAGATTTTAGATTTTATTTATTTTGTGCTGACGTGTGCGCAGAATAATTGGTTATAGCGTTTTCTCCAATTTTACTGTCGTATAATATAGGATTTAAATTACGATAATATTCTTTATCAAGTCTAATATCTCTATATTATTTTCGTTATTTCACAAAATGCATTTTGGTCTTTTAAATTCAACACTACACTACTTCACATAAGGATGTTATTGGGAATCATGCCATATAATAATTACTGATTGATCATGCTGGAAACTACAGCAGGTGGCTCAGGTGGGTCAAAAAGTGGCAAAGACTTCTGGGTATGTTATTATTAACTTGAAAAAAACATTGCGTGATGTTGCATTACGTCTATTCTCTCTTCACCTTCTCAGTGTCACTCTCTCTCATCACACACAGACATGCACAAAGCGCCGTGGCGCTCGGCTCAATCATTAGTCTCGACAGTTGTGCTACTGTAATGCATAACGTCTGACGTTTGCAGGGCAGGTGGGTGATTAACGCATATCTTTAACATCACATGCATCTTTATGGTTGACTTTATGACAGCTTTTTACCTTCCTACAGGACATCTACCTGAGAACATTAATTTAAATTAGCTGAATTAAGTAACACTGATGCTACTTAATTCTCTCAACTTTTCTTCTCCTTCAGTTTCTGTGTGTGACATGGACGTGCAGTCTTCTGCCCATTTATGAGATTTTGCGGGGCATTTACCCTACCTTTCTTAGAAGCAAATTTAAGAAAAGAACTTAAGATTTTGGTTAATGAGGCCCATTTAGTTAGAGCCCATCATGTGAGAGAGTCAGACATATGTATGCAAAAGTAAGTTATCCCACAGTCACTGATAGTGTGACATTTACTGACCTGATAGTTGGTGATGAGAGGAACACCGTGGTCAACAGCCATTCTGCGGATGAGGAAGTTATCCGTCAGGTGGCGCGTGTTGTTGTTGGGCAAGTTGACTACAAGGTCAATATGGCCCTCGCTGATGAGTCTATCAAAAAAAAAAAAAAGTGTAAATTAATTAAATGTAATATTACACCCAATAAAATATTTGGGATAATACAATTAACTTAAACACTTTCCTGTAATTTGACTTGTTTGAACTGTTAATCCCATTCAGAATCAACATGAAAATATGCAGCTCTTTGCAGCTTTTAGAAAATGTCAGATCTGGTTTTGCATTCCATACAATTGTGTCCTAATGACTCTCACGAGCTCCTTCTAGAAA
The DNA here is from genome assembly GCF_026936395.1 of Plectropomus leopardus. Classification (NCBI taxonomy): domain Eukaryota; kingdom Metazoa; phylum Chordata; class Actinopteri; order Perciformes; family Serranidae; genus Plectropomus; species Plectropomus leopardus. The sequence continues at coordinate 15,329,228 of NC_142185.1, read as the reverse complement.
ACTGGTACTTCAGAAAGACATACTATACTATGATTTTATTATTTTATTTTAAACAACATTCTATTGTTTTTCCTTTTTATTCTAATTCGATGACTAACTGTACTATGACTGTTTTCATGCTCTCATCCTTCACCTCCAACGATGCAGCAGGAACAAATGAAATTTAAACTTTGTTTAAAAAATTATTAATAAATCTACCTTCTACCTTCTACCTATTTTGTATGACCTACTATAGTAGGATTTTTATTTGCTATTTTGAACTATGTACTACACTATGAACCTGTATGCCATTTTGGACGACATACTATACGATGACATTTTAATGCTGTTTTGGATGACATACTAACTCTGACTTTTACTGGCTACACACTACACTACACTGAGTTTTTCATGCATTTCTGGAAAAAAATTGTAACTATTTATACTATTTTTGTCAACATACTATAAGCTTTTATGCTATTTTGGATGACAAACTATATTGTTGTTGCTGTGCTATTTTGAACAGCATACTTACCCATGACCTTTTGCTATTTTATGAACTAAGAAAAAAAAAGTTTAATTAGATTTAGTTTTCATGTTTCTGAAATGTTTTTCTGTCACAGGGATATGACAATATACTGTAAACAACTTGCAAAAAAAGGACAATTAATGTAATATTACCCCTTATTCTAGCAGTGCTTAATTAGTTTTCCTTATTTCTTAAAAAATAATACTTAAAGCTTTTCTCTCTCACACTCTCTTAAACACACACACACACACACACACACACACACACACTAATGACTGTCTGTGTTGATATTTTCATTTGAAGGCCTTTGACAGACAGCATTGAATTAGGAAAAGAAAATATGGAGGACAGACAATAATAACAACAAAGGTCATATTCTTCTCTATAAAGAGTTGGCCTCTGTGCCACCTTGCACAGCTGATCCCTGCCTTTCAGCCTTGTGTGTGCGCGTGTGTGTGTCTATGTGCGTGCGTGTGGGTAGGTGTGTTTTAGTTGTGGTCTAGGCCTATTTAATTCCCTTTACATCCTCTTCTTCACCAGCTCATTTCAAAACATATGGTCCAGATGGCTTTCATTGCAGCATGATCATGACTTGTTTGTGGAATCATTACCTGATGTTGTTGGATTGTTTCAAAAAGGTATTTTGACAACTGAACAAGTATCATAAGATACTTGAATAGTTCGCTTTCAGTGTAATTGATTAAAGTGTCAGTTAAAGCTAGTTTAAATGATTAAAACATGGTAGATGTGTTTTTACTTTACTGTTGGCCATGGGCAAATAAAAACTAAGATGCTTCCTTAAACTTGCTTTGACACTGCTCTGAAAAGATTTTCCTCATCCCTCCTATCCAAGCCCTAATTCTGGCTAATGCAATGACTGTGGACTTCTCCGTCTGCTACATTTTCTTTGATCTTGTCAGCATATTACAGAGATAATGAAGGGGCTATGCCCTTAGATCTTAAGGCAGTATCTGATTAGATATTAGATCCAGATTTTGAATCTAATGAATTACAATTTATGTATTACTTAAGCACTGCCTCAGGAAACCATAAGCAAGTCCTAGCCTAAGAGTTTGGGCTAAGAGTTTCACATTAGCTGATGTTGTTTTCCATGTGTCCTTGAATATGTCAAAAGAATCAAAGCATAGGTTCACTGTTCAAACTAATTATTTCCCAACCTCTTAATTCTGGGCAAACTGGTGTCTCCTTCCTTGTTACTGGGCCAAGCAACTGGTGTGGCAGGCACATCATTGGCACACAGCCATCCAGAAGTGGCTTCAGTAGCATAGAGCTAGAGGACAGAAACAATGCAACATTACAGCATTTACAGAACGTCATAAACAATATTAAGGGGTCTGAGGTAAGTTGAAGCTTTTAGGGTCCGGGTAAAGCAAAAATAATGTGTGATGAGTTTGTCACATCACAGAAAAACGTTACTAACCACCAAGCCAGAAAGCCAAAAAACAAAAAAAGCAAAGTATATAAAAAAAATAGGTTTAAAAATTGCTATTCCCTGAGTCGCTGGAGGCGTGTTCACTGAAGGAGCTGGAACTACATTAAGGTTACATCTAACATTAAAGCTAGTAGCAGTTCACCCCGTTTGTGTGTGTGTGTGTGTGTGTGTGTGTGTGTGTGTGTGTGTGTGTGTGTTCACTATAAGCCCTCTAAGCACTTTCAGTCTGATAAATACATGATTAAACAACTCTGTTAAATGCAACAATCACACTGACTGAAAAACAGCAAAATATCTGTCACTAATTTACCTTTCAGTTGTTCTAGCCCAAATTGACAACCCAGCCGGTTGGCACTTACTGCCAACTGTTATGTGCTTTGTGCTAATATTAGCTGTCATTACTGGATGAACTAGAGTCTGACGCAGTGCAGCGGCTCTCTCGTTCTTCGGTTCGGGTTGTGTGTGTTTCTGTGCTGCCGAGTTAGCTGCTCACGAGAGTCTGTTGTTTTGCAGTGGCTTGTTCTTTGTGGGGAAGTGATTATGTTTAGGATGGCCCCATTGTGTCATTGTGCATGTTTTTAACCCCCCTCAAAAAATCCTGGACACAGAAATGGTGAAAAATAATCAAAATCTACCATTCACTACTACACGATTCTCAGTCTTGTCAAGTTTTCAACTGGTATTTTCTAACTTTTATGAAGTGTTGAGAAAAAAACTACTGATTTTGCTTTACCCAGACTTTAATGAGGACAGAAGCATAAGAAGGAGGATGCTTCATCAACGTGTTAAAAATCAAAGTGGAAAATAATTTTAATGAGAACTTTGGTCTTTAGTATTTGAAACATACAAGCACTCAATACTCACCTTGAATCCTTCTTCTTTCAGCTGGTGGGCTGTAGCCAGGAAATTGGGTCGGAACGAATGCTGGGCAGGAGGGAGGCAGAAAGAAGGGAAGAGACAAAATACAGTGTCAAATACAGAGAAAAGAGCTGTTTTCATGTTAATTTCTGTGTTCATCCAAAAGGCAGCAATCGTAGGCGAAAGTCCATCACGAACAGCTCATGTTTTGAAATTAAACTAAAGTTAGTTTCAAATTTTTCTTTATCTCTTGATCCCCTTTTCAAAGCATTAGTAAAAGTGTGCAGTGTTCCTTACTTTTACCACGTTTTTTCAGTTGCAGTTGCTGTAACAGAATATTGTAGCAAAATATTTCATGATACAAAATGTGATGACAGTCATTGCAGAGCAAAAAATGGATTGCAGTACATATATCTAGTGGATCTTATCAACAGATTCCCAAACAGAGTATGAGCAATGTGCTGTTTTTTATGTTTTTGTTTTGTTTTTTTAATGTTGGGTTTCTTTTTTCTCTCTCACTCTGCTTGCATGGTTTTGCCGTCTGTCTTTTGGTAACAATCAGCCAAAAAAAAAAACAGAAGTTCTCTGACAGTAGATGTGTTTACTGTGACAACAAACAGAAAATGTGTTGCAATTCAGGCTGAATCATTTCCAAGCTTACCAGGAACTCCAGTTGCACTTTTGCAACACTCGCTCCCCTTTTCATCTTTCCATTGACTGAATGCATTAATGCCTCTTTTTCCTATCACTTCATGTATAATACAACTGAACAGCAGCATTCACCACATTTGCTTTGTAAATTTGGGTTTGGTGCTGGTAATAGTTTTTAGAAAATGTTAGTCAAATCAAGTGTGGGTATTTGCTGTTTTTTTTTTTTCTTTTTTGGGGGGGTCTACAACAGGTAAGAAAACAGAGAACATAGTAGTGCAGCCTGCTTACCCACAGTAACTTGCACCTGGAGGTCTAGTTTTTGAGGTTTTGATATGTGTTGTAGACCACCAGTGTGTTACGGACATTAGCAGAAATAATAAGGGTATCTTGTAGAGATAAGGTATAATGTGTCAACACTGTAACTTGCAATCCCTAGTTGAAAAAAACATATGTCTAAGACTTCAAATTAAAGTTCTGTCTTCTTTGTTATAGCTCTACTCACTTTGCACAACTGTATTTAGGCTGTTTCTCCAGTTTTACCTTTTGTATTTATGGCCAAATTGTCTGATTTGATGAGGAGTACTGGACAAAAGCAATTTCCTAACGCTCTCTCCAATTTTCAGTGAGGTTTATTCCAGTGCAGGCTTGTATTGGGCCACCCAAGGGCTTTAGAAATTTACCCCTTAAGCCATTTCGACCTTTTATTGCCATGTGCTAAAGTGACATTAATTCTAATTAAAAATTTGTTATTTTTCAGTTTGTGTTCAGTTTTCCTTTTTTGATGAATAAACTTATTTTTGGAGTAACTGATTATTATTTTTTATCACTTATTTATTCTTTTTAGGATATTTTATGGTTTTATAATGAAATCAACAAACTTCATCTGACTTGTTTAAATGTGACTGTGACATTTAGTTGACTGAGTATATATTTATTTGCATAAAATTGTACAAATTTTAAAGATGTTGTGTCCACCTACATATATCTTGACATCCATTTTACAGGGATTATCCAATTTGATACGATTGCTAAATATATATATGCATATAATCATATTTGTCACACAAACAAAACAGGATGTAAAGGAAGAATTCAAAATTTCATTCGTTCATTTTCATCAATGCATTTATGCTGTTAGACATCAGCCTCAAATGACCCACTTAATGGATTCCACTAAGACATACTGAAAGTGCTGAAAACTCTTTTGTGAGTTTTTGCTACTAATTTGCAACTGATTATGCTCAAACTGAGTGCCCTTCAGCTTAGTAAACAATATGCTTGCTAAAATTACTGCTGTCTCACCAAAACCATTGTGATGTGGTCTGATATTCTTTGTATATTCTGCAGCCTGCTTTACTAAGTCTTATATGACATACATGTTTCTAATTTGGTTTGCAGGTTTGACATAGAGCGTCTGTGGTGGTACAAAAAAATAGTTAATTAAAGAGACAGAGGAAAACATTGAGAATTGGAGAGTGTGATGGAGAGAGACAGAACATGCAGGTTGCAAGGATACACCGCTGTCCTACTTTCTCAAGGATGATGCTTGTCAACTTTCCAGAACGGCAGCAGTTTTATCGCGTACACGCCCAACAGAAGCACATTGTATTTACTGTTACTACAGTACTTTCTGTCTATATGATGCATCAAGTGTGTACAATGTAAATTAAATAAAACAAAGCAACAAATCTGTCTAGCACCAAAAACCTGCATTTCTGGGCCTGTTGGAGGCTGGGGCGTAACAGGGAAGCTGAAACCAGAACTACATTTTTGCTACTTTTTAAGGTGATATTGTTAACTTGTTGGCAAACAGCTACTTTTTTACAGCAGTAGCACTAATCTGAAGTTGTTATTCTGGCTACCTAACAAATGCAAATCCAGTGTTCACACTGTTTAATCTCCTCAACAACTAACCCTACATACATTTCGCTAATGTTCTCTCAGCTTCCATGCCACAGAAAGTAAATACTAGGGAAGCCCCGAGAGGCAAAGTGAAAGAAAAAAAATTTGCAGGAAATGATGGTCAAAACATAAATTTATTTCCTGCATAGGTGATATGATCTACCACTAGAAGATAAATTGTTAGACTGTTGTTAGATTGTTAGAAAACTGTGCAAAATGAAGCATATGGGCCATAATACAAAGGGCATTACAAATTTAGCCAAATGCAGCATAAACAAAAGGTTTATCTACTAATGTCCAAACACACAGAACTGTGCAACCGTGCTGGCAGAATTCCATTTTATACACACAAGAACTGCCCACCCGCAATGTCTGGGTTCCATATGCAATTTGCTCAGCAAGCAAGCAGGAGAAAGAGAGACTGACTTATGCTTTTGCCATAACTTTGCCTATAAAACACCACCCCACAACACTCCTACCACACGAAACTGAAATACAAGCCAGCAGGCCAGCTGTGGCAGCAACATTTTGATAATAGTGCATGGGTGAAATAATAAGTTGTTAATAAGGAAATCATTAATTACATTCTCTGGAATGGTGTGTTTGGAAAGAGCAACAGCACTGACAAACTGGGATATTACATCTCTCTGTCATGTTCAAATTCCTTTCTGAAGTTCTGACTAATGCCTCTGCATGTCCCCGGCCATGACTTGTCGTTTATTTTGCTTTTTTTTTTATGTCTGCCATTGTTCTGCCTACTGACACAACGACAACATTTGTATTAGGATGACAAATTGTACTTATGTGTCTGTAGAAAAATTCCAAAATAACAAAATTATTGGGCGAGATAGCCTACATGTGTTGTTTCAACACCATGGATAGTGCTGCTGTCCATTGTAGGCAATTTAAACCAATGGAGAAGAGAGACAGAGAGATTGAGAGGAGGGAAGAGAAAGAGACAAAGAGAGCTGCAAGCCGCAAACAGAAACTATTAAAGAGTCTGATCAACAGACAAACAGTGTCACATTAGTAAGGATATGTGACAAATTACCAATATAGGACATATATGCTAAGAGAAAATATAGAAAAACTTTTTTTGTGTTTGCTACTTGAATATACTTAGCTGCACGGATGATAACGCATTAGTGAAATTTGCACATTGTCAGCAGAAAAATAATAATACACCCACATCAGGAGAACTGACGATGATGACATTATGGCAACTGTATAGTACAAGGGAGTCCCCATACAAACATTACATTACAGTACCACCTGTGTGAAACTGTGAAATTGTGAAATTGTAACACCCTCAAGCCAGCAGCCACAGACTTCTTTCACCAGATTTCCTCACAAAATGTATCAAACACTGTTTTTGTCCTTCTACCACGAACTTTCTCAAAACTATTGTAGGTATGTCATATCTGTGTTGCTGTGTGTTCTGAATCTGTCAGCCCAAAGTGTTGCTGCTTGTCAGCCTTGTTAGAGCGCATATGTGACCCCTAGGTACTTGCCTTGAAGTGGACCTGTTCCCCGACCAATTATACAGCTAGTGTTGTGAGTGCTTTGTTAACGCTGCATTAGTCAATCTCGCAGTTTGGCAACCCAGGGTGGCAGCCACACTTAATTACCAAAACTCATGTGACGTGGTGTCATTAAAAAGTGCTCAGGCTTACATTTTCTTCTTTTCTGCAGCTGAGGACTGGGAAATGACTGAGAAATGTTTTGCAGCAACTTTATCCAGCAATGGTTATTTAGGACTTCTTTTTGACTGAGCATTTGATTAATGAGATGAACGTTTTTGTCCAGAATATAACTAGTTTTGTCGGGTTTTTGTGAGATATTTCACTGTGGGAGATTTTATAATGAGGATAACTGTTTGGATGCTTATTGATTGGGTTTTACATCTGTGTAGTTCCTCTTATTCATTCAGGTGTCACAGCATTAGGTTTACTTCACTCATTCACTCATCTCCAGTTTTGCTAACTGATTAGTATCTCAATCTTTCTGGGTCATTCACACAAAGTCACTTGAGTGCTGTTGTCTTTAACTCATGAGAGTTGTTAGCGTCGCATGACTCAAGGTGTGAGTCGGCGTTAAACAAACTAAGGAGTGTCAAAGCTGTCATTATAAGATGCTGATAGCCTAAAAGATTTATGCCACCTGTTTAGACAGCACTATGCATTTGGTGTCTTGCAGGCAGGAGGCACCAAAAGGAAACAAACAGGAGGAGGCAAGTGGACCTCCAGATGGCTGTAGTCTTACCTGAATCCCAATCAGGATGCCCTTCTGTGGTAGCTTGAAGCCTGTGGAGAGCATAGCCTTCAGGAAGGCTGAATAAATGTTTGGTCCAAAACAAGCTACCTGCAATAAAACACACAAATAGACACATGAGTAACTGTTACCACCGAATTCCCAAGTTAGATTGGAGAAAAATCAAAAAACAAAATGAACAAACAAAAAAGAAAACAACAACAACAAAGGTAACAGTAAATAACAAAGGGAACACCACATAAATTAAGAATGCTAATATGGTATCTCCTAGTTAAGTTTAATCAGTATTAGGGAATGTGACCTGTTCTCTCATAGCCAGAAATCAGTCTCAAATGTGTGATGTCATCAAGTATAAAGTCATTAATGGGAGCCTTATTTTGTGGACCTGAATGTTTAGTTTCTTTTTTACACACAAATGAGCTTTATTCTTTTGAATCTTGGTTCTGAAACAGAAAATGTATCCATATACTGAGAATATTACTGGCTGCTCTCAACGTCATTTAGAACACCTTTAACAATTCACTGTCTGTGAACACTTTATACCCTGTGACATCACAAGTTTGAGTTTTAACAATCAAAATGTGTGAATTTGAAAATTGGTGAAGTTCCCCTTTAAGGCACACTTGTTCACCATAAACTAATTTATCATTAGCATATATATTAGTAGCATTTTGGCACTCAAATGTTAACACTAAGTTTTCGGTTACGTTACATAAGACCATATTTATTCAGTGTTTTGAGGGCTATGACTATTCCTGCAAAAATACTACCTTTGGGCACATGCTGAGCAAAGTATATTAAGACTGTAATTAATGTACAGCTTAATTATCGGCCAAGTGGATAAAGAATATTCCATGTAGAGTAAGGTATTAAGTGTTTTATTATGATTGATAAAGAGCAAATATGGATGCTAAAGTAACTAGTTAATGGTGAATATGTGTACCTTTATTTTATATCTACCTTTGTGTGTGTGTGTGTGTGTGTGTGTGTGTGTGTGTGTGTGTGTACCTTGTTAACAAAATGGGTTACATGAAAAATTGCAGAATACAGAAAAATTGGGTTGTATGTCTCAGAGGAGCTTACTTCTCCAGTGGAGGCCATTTCACAGCGAAGCACAGGGTCTGCCTCCCTCAGCCGTGGCCAGGAGAACATGGGTGCCTGGTGAAAGAGGGAAACAAAGGAGAGATTTGTTTCAACACGCTTTTGAAGCAGTAGGACATTTCCTAGTGTGGCGCTAAAGGACCACTATTGAACACTGCTTATTTTAAAGAGATGTCCTTGTTTGGCTGTAACCAGTACTTTACCACAATATATTGGTTGGTTGGATGACTTTACCAAGTTTTCATGACAGTTCAACTTCAGCTGTCACTGTTGTTTTAATACTAGTTCCAGTTGATTAATCACAACAAAAAATATATTTACCTACAACATTAATGTTTTATAAACAAATAAATACCACCAAATGGCAATCAATAGAGAATAATTTCCCACTAAAATGCCATCAGTTCATTGAAATCATTTTAAGGATTTCATGACACTGCTGCCACCTAATGGTGAAAGAAAGCCTGCATTCACTTAAGATGTAACAGGTGAATAAAGCCTGTGGCAGTTGCATAATAAGCTTATGGCAAATAATGTCCATTTAATGATGAATAAAGGTTCATACAAACTAACAAAAAGTGTTTTTCCCTCCACTAAACTTCATTATTTCATTTTTACTCATGCGAGCCACCATTTCTCTTTAAACTATGAAATGTTATGGCCATATCAGTAAAAAGGGGAGAAGGATGATAACACAGAAAGAGTTAATTATTGATACTTTGCTGATGAAGACTGACTAAAAGTGAGAATCAGAAAAGAAAGGAGGATTCTAAAACAGCCTGTCTGGCATGCAACAGCAGGGTGAGCCAGAAGAGAAAGAAGAAGGAACATGGAGAGGAGAGAGAAGGGGATGAAGAGAAGACCGTGAAGAAAGAAAAAAGATGGAGAAAAAAATCAAAATCACTTGTCCTGAGGGTGAATGAGAATTTTGGAGCGAGGGAGAGATGTGATAAATGGACAGAACTGAAAGAATTAACATGAAGACATGAGAAATAAAGTTAACATTAAAAGATTATTTAAAAAAAAACAACTGGGAAGATAATATACTAAAATAAGGGATTAAGGGCAAGCTTTAATACATTCATTTCAAAATGAAACATTTTAACAAGAGCTGAAGACTGTAGTTTCTCGTTATTGTATTACGGACAAATTAAAAATTGTGGGGAGCCAAGTGGGAAGCCATTCTTTTTTCTCCATTTAAAAGCAGACAACCTCCATTACCTTGAAGAGAGAAAAAGAGGTGGTGTGGTGTTTTGTGGTTTACACACCCACCAACCCACACACACACACCCACCCACACACACACACACACACACACACACACACACACACACACACACACACACACACACACACACACAAAGAGGCAAAGGCCACTGGGAGGGATTCATCCTTGAAGCAGGCTATCTAATCAGCTGAATGTAATGTTGGCATACTAATGTAAGTAGGGACGAAGAGCGGTGAATGCAGACAGGGAACCAGCATCGCTTATCGTGGCATTGTTCAAAGAGTCAGAGAAAGACAGAGAAGTATGCATAGATAAAATGGCAGAATGTAACCTAGAAAGAAAATGAAAGAGGGAGAGGAACACATACAGAGAGGGAATAACAACAGTGAGAGAGAACTTTTAATAGTGTAATAAAAGAGACAAGAAACTACAATAAAAAGAGGAGAATTTGTGAAATACAGAGTGCCATGAAGACATTTGCTTGTGGGAGAACAACAGTGGATTTGTACATAACTCCAATGAAGAAGAGATCTTTGTTTTACCCACCAAACCAAATGCAGAACTAGATCTGCAGCAGACACTTAAAACTAAGAAGAAGGAAGTGGAAATAAAACCACAAGCAAGAGGAGAAATGGCATCACTAACACCAGTGGAGATTTAAATGGTCTAAAATGAGAAACCGTACACAAAGCCTTCATGAACAGAATTATGAAAACCTCATGAGTCTCAGTTGAAATGGTTTGTCATCCATACACAGTGGTGTGTCTCTGGGACAGAATGTATGTGATTATCACACAATAACCGCGGCTCTGTGACCACAACATCCTACCAACACACACACACAAACACTACTTCCCCATCTCTCTATCCCACACCGACCGCCCACTCCTGAGAGACAGTAGAATTGTGAAGCTCCAACACATGAACAATATTATCTTGGGGTACCAGCTGAGCTCCAATGAGGAGAGAAATGAATAAAGTAAGACATTTCCACATCACATTGTTGCTCACTATGGGCATTGCTCTAGTCGGAAGTTGCACCTGCGTAAATGTCTTTATTGTCGCAGCTAAAAAAAAATCTGCAGCTCCACTGGCACTTAGAGATTTCTGAATGACAGTGACATCCTACAAAAAACCTAAGCAAGGTTGCATTTTCTGAAAAGCAAACATTGAATCTGTGTGCTAAGGACAGCTAAATGGTTGGTATTGTTGGGCAATCCTGGGGATTTGGTTTGGTTTCCGTAGGTAATTACTAAAGACGTTGCTAGATGGTTACTGTCAACTTTACGGCCAATGATACTTGGTTGCCAATGTTTTGGTAGGGATGTCCTGATCACATTTTTTTTCAAGCCATTTAATATTGAGTATAGTAGTACAGATGCTTGCATTGGTGCTAGTAGTAGCTTTAGTCAGTAAAAGTATTGCTCTAATGTTGAAGTTGTAAATAAAGAGTGAAAATTGAGAACTAAAGTGCTTCTCCTGTTCAGAAATCCACATAAAGTGGCTAGAGAGGGCAACCTCACTATTACCATCCCAACTGTACAGTAGCCGGCTGAAAGTATAAAAAATACATCCATTGATTTAAAGCATAAAGTTCTATATATAGTGAACTATTTACATGTGGCATGAAGTTGTACAGCTCTGTGCAATTTCATTTTCAGTATCCTAATGTATTCTTACTTACATACATCTTGCATGTATATTTAACATATGCAAATATTGTGCATATATCTTATTCTTATATGTATTTACATTGTGTTGTACATTGTAGCATAATAAACATATTTAACATTTCTACTTTACATGCTAGTGTTAAACATGGTAGGATAATGCACATAGTTTTAGATGTTTGCATACTTGTTATCATACTCATTCTTACCTCTTATTTCTATTTTCCGATAATTCTTTATATCATGCATCAGAGTGACTGTGAACTATAACAGTTTCTGATATCTGATGTGTATGTCACAGATGGCTTCCAAAAGAAGAAGCAATGTCTTGTGCATATATGTGGCAGAAAACTGTAGGTGCAGTGTGTGCTGAGAAAACTACATGAAATATCCTAATAGCACACACTGATCAGTAACACAAATAAAAGTACTGAAATATTTGACTGAGTAGAAATATGCATTAACAATAAATTAAGTCAAACTGCAAATTAACAAGCATATATATTTATGTTAGCGAGCTTTTTTTAAAGGTAGCATTTGGATGGTATTACCATGATCTCCTTACCTTTACGGGTTTACAGAAATACTAGTCGAGTATGATGTTTCTAGCTTTTTTCTCTCAAGTAATTGTCATAAGAATGTATCTATCTCAAATGTGACATTAATGTCCTGCGTGCCATGGTCAAAGCGACAAATAAAATGCAACAGTTGGAAGTTATTTTTCTTTAGCCAATAAGTGTGCACTGGGGACTGGCACGAAACCACCAAATCCACTTCCTTCTCCTCAAATGTTGTTTTCATGCTCCTCTTTTCACTCTGTGTCATAAATACAACTGTGTTATTGTTCCTATGAGTTTGTATATAGAGACAGAAATTACACAATGGGGACTTGTTAGTGAAAAGAAAACAACATGGCTGCAAATGAGGTACTGGCAGAGAAAGGAAAGAGACAGCAAGAGCGACAGAGTGAGGGTGAAAGGGAATGAGACAGATAAATGAAGATGGTCTTTCTTGATAACAACGACTTGTGCCTTGTGATGATACGGTGAGGATGAAGGCTAAGGATGGGTATATTTTGATGGCAAACACTTCAGGCTATTAAGGCTGGATAATTGTTTTTAGACATAACAGTGTGTTTACTTGGAGGGCTGATGTTGGGGCAGCAATAACTTGTTAAACAGGAGAGAAGAAACTTATTTTGTTAAACAATCGTCATGTATTGTTGCAGGGTTTCCAGCAAGGCCCACATTAGTCAGAGGATATGAAGTCTATATCATAGACTCCAAGTAAACTCTGTAAGTCTTTTAAGCCTGGTGCCTGGAGTATTCAGAGCTCTGATTAATATTCCTCACCACTGTGCAGACTAGAAATTGAAAACTTTAGGTGGTAGGGAAGAGTGGAGGATTATACCTGCGTGATTGGCTCCAAACTACAGCCATTGTTACAGCAGCTCTGTTGTAATTAGAGGGAGAAATTACTTTGGAAAAAATAGCTAAGGAACAGCTGGCGACACGTAAACTCTCTCATACCCAATCTAAGAAGTAAGCCTCCCAGCCGGTATGAGAAAGCACCTACTACTCCCCCGATCATGCCTAGGTAGAGGGATGGAGCAGTAATTGCTGTCTTTGTTATGTGATTCAATAGAAGCTGTTCTAGCAGAACCTGCAGTATCTATTAAGATATCATACATGTACGGCTCTTTACACAGGAACCAATTTTCCGCCTATGACTAATGCACTAGAGTGTAAGAAGTTAAGAGAAATAGTTATTAGGAGTTGTCACTTCTATACAACAAGGACTTATTATCATTAGACCTGTCATGATAACTGTGCTATTGCATCATTGTACAATATATGGTCATGACCTCAACTCAACATTACATGCGTGATGTTTACATAAGAATGTCACCATTATTTTAGCCCAGATGGTGCCAGAAAAAACCAGCAGGGTTTTCATGACTGAACTGGGCGCAGCTATTCTACCTTAGTTTTTCCTTCTTCACCCCTGTCTATTTGCGCATGAGTCCGAGGATAAATAAGGTGACCTGGTGTGGTAAGTATTTGAAAGTGTGTGTCTACATTGTTAACTTGTCTGATGGGGAGAGCATAGCTCAAAACATTACATTAGTGATAATTATATTAAACTTTAATGGGAGCATAATCTAGTGTGCAACTTTGTTTTTTCTTCCAAAATAAAAGAACATTCCAAAGACGACACAGCTTAGCTTATTAGTAGCCTGAGGCTTCACTTTTGGAGAGTAAGGGCCCTGTCACACCAAGCCAATGGAATTCTCAAAAAATTGCAAAAGACAAATTTGTTCACTTTTCCATGGACTACATTCATGCGAATATTGTGAGTTGATTCATTGAGCTATGCAGTAAGTGGCGCTAAGTGTCTAGTCAGATGCCATTATACCACAACAGAAGAAGAGGATGCAACAAAGGAAAACAATGGATGTATAATACCAAAGAAACAATGGAAATAGTCAGTTTTGAACAGTTATGTGCTCTTAAAAGAGCTCTGGTAACAGCTTTGTGTGCACACATAATAGTACTAAAACCATCCAAAGACAAAAAGAGCTTGCAGTGGCCATGTTACTTCATCCTTTATTTACTGAATGTGATTCCATTGTACTTATTGATACACCAATTTCTTCAGCTGCCAAAAGGAATAAAACTGTTCTGCTATATTTTGAGATTTTAAAATTTTCTGGTGTTTCCACTCAGGGTTTTTTGTTTTGTTTTTGCTGTTGATAAAAATGCACCTTAAGTAGGAAATGCACAGGTGTTACTAATAACATTAATGATGGCTCCTTTCCATCTAACGGTCCCAGTAAGACTCGACAATGAGCAAGCATGCACAATAGGCCTTTCTCATACACCTTTTCTCACAGGACATGTCATGGTAGGAGAGGCACAGGTGTTACTAATAACACTAACAATGGCTCTGCTCTGTTCAAGTGCTCCAGTGAGAGTGATGGTGAACCAGCAGCACAATACCAGGAATGTAACATTAAAACTACTAAATGGAATTCAGCCATCATTTATGTGAATATTTAAACCTGTGCTTTCCCTACAGTGACAAGTTAAAATGTTTTTTGTGAAAAAGGCCTATAACAAGACCCTCAAACTGGATCACCTGAATGGACTTCAGCTATAATTTATTTTACTATTCACACTTGTACTTTTGATAATGAAGACTGAATAAAGGGGGAAAATATAACTGATTTCAGTGTGCAAACCCTTTTTGTGCTTTTGGACCACTGTGACATGTCAGAATGTCTTCAGAGGAGGAGGCCTATTGTGATTATTATCTCTGGGTCTTATGACCGTATTGAAGCTCAGCTTGCTCTGTTATAAATACATTTCACAGGGCAGCCTACTGTTAAGCATTCTTGTGTTTAAGTAGCAAGTCAGAAAAGTTCTCACTTATAATGCAGTTAAGTTCTTATTAATTTCTTTATCCCTACATCCATCCATTCAATCACTGTGCAGTATAAACAAGCTACATTAAAATAAAACAAAAAAAACTGAAGACAGCCAGTCATGCAGTTCCTGGCTTGCAAAAGAGTTTTCAGTTTCCCTTCTTACCTTAATGCCGACGTAGTCTACAGGGATGATGGGTCTCTCCAGTGAGGGCAGGCTGGCCTCTTCCAAAGGCTCTCCGACCATCACTTTGGTTGCCACATTGATGAAGTCCACACCGATTGTTTTAGAAACAAAAGGGAAGGAGCGTGATGCCCGCAGGTTACACTCTATCACCTAAACAACACAAATGCTGACATTTTAAAAAAGCAAAAAAAAGACCCGTTTCTGCAGACTGATCAATGTACACACTGGCTAAAGCTGATTGAAAGATAAACACTCAGTACAGATATGTAAATTGCCACTGCACAAACATACTGTACAAATGGCTATAGTGTGTACAGCACACACATTTCTTGTATGTGTGCTACAGCTGGAACATCAAAACAACATTGATCATAAAATCCATTCAACTCTGCAAATAATTCTGAACAAAAGGTGATTTCAGTTTGTGAGTGAATTGCATTTGCTGCAACCAGGTGTGAAAATGTTGATCTATCATTTAGTCATACCCTGAGAAATATTACCTACCATGACATCATTGCCTTTAACCAGAAATTGAGTGTTAAAGGGCCCCGAAATTTCAAATGCTTGCGCAATTTTCTGGGTGGCAATCTTAACCTAAGAGCAATGAAAAACAGAACACACAGATAAAATATTTATGAGGCTTGTCCTGGACAATTTCATCCCATAATATCTATATAGACAAATGGGAAGCAATGTTATGCATAATGTACATTGTGGTTAAAATGCACACAGCATTTGATTGAAACTGCAGGTTTCCCATGGAATATTAATTAGGTCGTCAAAAAAATGAAAGTATAATTTGTATGGTTTACGTGTGAACGCTGAGGGGTACGAACCTTTTCTAGCGCCCCCTGGCTAATCGTCTGGGTTGGTAGCATTAGGGTGGCATCTCCTGAGTGCACCCCCGCGTCCTCCACATGTTCTGTTATAGCATGGACCAGAACCTGGGCATAGACACAGTGATTATGTCACACTTAAAGCATTTGCATGCAGATCATTGCTCTGATAAGCAATAGAAATCCTTACTGAAGGCAATTCAACTTTTACAGCCTTGGTCTGTTCTCTGTTGATGAGAATTTTTCACACTTAGAGACAGATAGCCTCCAGACTTGAATTTATACCCACAGTATTTCACAGTGCAAAAACAGTACATGAAAACGCAGTGTCAACATATGGTGAAACACTTCAAAAACAGCAAGTGCTGAGTTGTGCATTTGGAGATGAATACATTCAGGTCAGGTCAGATTAAAAATCTGCTTAGGACAAAAGGACTGTATTTGTTGACGGACGACACAAGAAACAATGTGTGTAACGGGTACGCAGTGTCAAAAGGATAACTTCCAACATTTCACCCACAGGAAAGGAGATTTGTATCACCATGCAACTCTGTGCAAGTGTGTCTGTGTGTGTGTGTGTGTGTCTGTAAATGAGCTGCCGTGTCATTAGCTCATTTAAACTGCTGCTAACCACAGCATTCATTAGCACTCTTCAGATAGAGCCTGTAATTAATACGTATTATCTCTGACTTTTCCACTCTCCCACACATATACTCACACACACTTGCACACGCACACACACACACACACGCACACACAGTCTGGCCAGGAATAATGAGGCCTGTTTGGTATTCAATGAATGGACAGCTTGTTAATGTGATACTGAAGATAAAGAAGGGGCTGTATTCAGGGAAAGTAGAGAGAGAAAATCTACCATACAACTGGATTGCCCACGTTCCAACTGACACCCTTGAAATGACTCCCACAGCCTAAACAATAGAAAAACAGACAGGGCGTTCAGGACAAGTACCTAGGTGGCTCTGTCGCAGAATGCTACTTACAATGCCAACAGTTATACACTTGTGCAAGTTTTCAAAACCAGCTTACTGTTAAGGGAATGTTCATGTAAAACGTAAATGTACAGGAATCATTATCATCATTAGTGTGAGGCTCCATGTGTCTCAGGAATCATGTTTAAATCTAGTTTCGGAATTTACTTTTTCTGTATCCTCCCTGCATGACCATACATCTATTTCTTCTGCCTGTGTCCCCACAGAAAAGCAAAACTGAAAGTGTGCATCAAGGTGCATGTGTACATCTTTATACTAATAATCTGTGATAGATGCATATGCAGATTAATTTCCAGACATGAGATTCATGTGAGTACTGTTCTTTGAATAATCATGAGTGTCTGATATGGTTTCCCTTAAAAAAAGGGAAAAAGTCAATCATCTTGCTTACATTTCTTAAAATTACATAAAGTGTCCTTGATAAATAATCTATAAATATGCAATTATGGTTTATTTCAAAAGTTTAACTGCTTGTTGCAAGATGTGTCCTACTTCACTGAAATGTCCATTCTCAGTGTAGGTCCACTGGAGGTTTCGAGCTTCAACATCACATTTCTGCTGGATGCTGGACCATGATTGGCTGTGTACTAATTATGAGGCAACAAAATCCTGCTTGTACGTTCCAAAAAATAAAAAATAAAAAAATCTCAGATTTGGAAAACAAAGTAATTACATTACAAAAATAGAGTTATTTCCAAGAAAAAAAGTCATATCATTCGAAAAATAAAGTTATAGTAGTAGATTTTGATTGTAAAATGCAAGAAAATATAAATAAATAGTCCTTTTTTTCTTTGGCAAGTGACTTTGTATTAGTAGGAAAATGGCTTTCAAGGTGTCCAAAATCAAGAATTAATGGACTCCACGGAGGAAACTGTCTGACCTTCCCATCTGCCATTAATTCCTTATAATGGACATCTCATCAGGCAGTATCCTGTCAGTGTCTCATACTTTTACCATATGTAATGCTTTCTTCTTTTTACTACTTTACAAAAAACTATGTTACAGTGTTTTATTTTTGAATTTTCTCATAATTATTTGGTATAAATTGAGTTTAACAATACCGTAGTATATGTACTGTACATCTATGATGGAGCAACACGGACCAAAGAATACTGAGAGAAGAAAACTAACAAAAATGACAAATCCGTGATGCATGTCAATCAGATATGAAAACAGTTTGTTGAACATAATCATTTCAATGTGCCCTAAACTGATCTAATCTAAAAGAAAAATTCATTTAGTATCACCACTTTGCTGCATTTTGGTTTTTAATGTATTCCATTCTCCCAATCAGATCTGTCTGGACTGTAATGTCTTTCCGCCGAAGATGAATGAGATTACTTCCACTTTATTCATCTACTGGGCTCAATATCTGTCCTACCTCTCCATTTAAACTGAAAAATAATAGAGGACTGAATAATGCCAGGCTACAGAGATGAATAACAATGATACTGTTATAAATGAAAATATGGTGAAACCAGGTGTCGATATGCATAAAAGCAGACAACAAATAATGTTGTTTTCCAGGCCTCTACACTGTGAGACATTATGTTGCGTTATCTAGATGTATACTCTCCTAACAAGTCATATTAGAAATAAAACCACACTCACTTTGTGCTGATCTTCTGGTGCTTTGAGTAATGGTTGCAGGCAGAAATTAATATCTGGCGCATGTTTTACATTTAACCTGCATTGGCAAGCACTGACTCTACACTGTGGTTAGGTTCCTTCAAATATAAAGGATGGCAACACAGTAATGAGAGAAAGAAAGCTCATATAAGTGGACCAGACATGCCAGTAATGTCTCACCTTGCCACCTTTGGCCACAGCATCCACCTCCACCTCCCTGGCACCGCGGATGAACTTGGTGATGACCACAGGATGCTCCTGGAGGACAGACAGCAGGATGGTTATTCTATCAATGAATCAAAAGGGAAGTCTGAGCAAGGTCACTGCAGGTTGTTGTTGTGTATTACATTCTAAGAAATGCAGGTGAAGATCTTGTTACTTTGGCTCTTTGCTCAAACACACTGAATTTGAAGCAAAAACTCAAAAGTAAACTTTTCATTTGAGGGTGATCACATGAATACAGAATAATATTTTTGCTCAGCCAAGGCAACCAATGATTTTCTTTTTAGGACTGAACTTCTAATGCTTTTCACTAACTTTGCCTGTGATTCATTTGACAACAATTCATCATTATGATAAATTTTTCCAAGTTTACAGTAGTTTGTCACATTTTTGAAATTGATAGAATAACTCTGCTCATCTTGTGTGGACATTATCATCAATTCAACCTGATGGTCACCATTTCAAGTTGAACCCAGGGGTGGGGGGAACAATCGGTATAGCATAGTATCGGAATATTTTGAGTGTCATTATTGTATTGATACACAGACCCCAGGTATTGATTTTTAATTATATATCTTATTAATATTGCAAAGAAAAATTAAACTTTTGGTAGCCTACTAAATCAAGTGCTTTTTTAATCCACAAGATACATTGTTTTTGCAATAAAAATTATTTAAGTGAGACACATCATATTTGATAAAACAGATTCTGACAATTCTTTCCTTTGGAGATATAATTCACAATTGAAAAAAAGACAATAAACACCAAAATATCACGATATATATCATCATAATACGCTAAATGTTCAAAATCACTATAATATTGTATCATGACTAAAGTATGATGATAATATTATACCATGGGGCTTCTGGTGATTCCCACCCCTAGTTGGATCCAATGTGCTGAAGTGCAGAGCCAACAAAATCAAATGTGTCACTGTCACAATAAAAGTGTCACATCACAATTATCCAAGCCAAAACAAATGCCATTTCTGATAACCCTAACCCTAAAATGGCAATAATACAAACTGGAATCATTTACTTTACATTTGTTACAAAACAATTTTTTATTGCATCACAGATTTCTTTTTTTGTGTGTGTGTGAACATCCTTTTTAGTGAAAAAAAAAAGATCTCTCATATATCAATCTAAACTATTCCGATACTTGATTGAGAAAATTTGTGTTTTTTGGTTTTATAGGTTGGTGCATATACAACCTGTTTTTGCACAGTCTATGTTATTATTTATTGCATAGTAGTCTTTTTGTGTGCTGCTGGACATGATAGACACAATTATCCCTAATAATGAAACCACCACAATCAACTTACTAAGTTTTTTTTTTCATCATGATCCACAATAAAATCTTACATTGTCCCATCCATACGCCTCTGTTCAAACAGCTCAAACACTTGAGTGTAACAACAATATTTCATTATAACACTGTTTAAACCTGTTAATCCACTATTAACAGGCTACCTTTCGTGCTTTGAGGAGGTGTGATATGGACACGAGTGTGTATGCTTTTAGCCTCAGGTACGGGCCCTTGGAGGGGCCAGGTGCCCCAAAACTACCAAGGGGTTTCGTGAAGTAGAGATGCAATACTGGCCAACAGCCACAACAGCTGGTAGCATCAGTTAATTGAAAGCAGAGGGAGAATGCAACAAGAAAGAGAGAAAGAGTGTCAGAGTGAATGTGTGTGTGTGTGTGCGTGTGTGTGTGCATGTGTGTGTGTGTGTGTGTGTAATGGAGAGAGTGATCACTTGTCCTAACATGCTAACTCAAGACCGGGGACAAACGAAAAGCCAAGGTGTGACTTATAAAGGTTATATGACATTTTCACATGTGCAGGCATACACACGCAGAGTGAGCACAGATCTCACCTGGGACACTTGAGTGGCCTCCTCCAAGAAGCGTTTCATCTCCTCTTCTCCGTACACAACGTTCATGGCAGAACCACTGGTGAGATGCAAGCAGGAGCGAGAGACAGTGAGAAAGAGAGAGACAGAGAGAGAGGGAGAGAAAACAAAAGGCCACAGGAGAGGAAGAGAAGCAAGCAAACAGGAGAACATACAAGCTTCAAATGATCGTTCAAAACACTCATTATCTCTCCGTTGCATCAGTATTACCATCGGGAACAAGGTCTGGAAACAGTCAAAATAAGGAGAGAGAGGGAGAGAGAGAGAAGAACAGCTATTTAGGTCGAAAAGCACTCCGGGCTCTTGAAAACGAGTTCAGAACTTAGTCATTAAAAAACAACAGATTTAGGGTAGTTTTGTTGTGGTTGTTGTTGTTTTTGATTTTAGACTGCTAGCTCGGCTATCCTGTTTGAAGAGGAGGGGTTGGGAGAAACAGGACAGAGAAAGGCCACAGGCTCAGGTCAGATCTTTATTCTTTGGCTGTCTGTTGCTCGGAGGCAAACATATGTCCAACCCCAAAATGAATACTGACCCTTCATTTGGGGCCCAGACAGAGAAGATTCATATGCATTTACATTCAGGTACATCCTTGACTCAAGTGCAACCTAGTTTCTGCATGACTGTTCTCAGAATTTTCAAATGAATCCAAATATTTGGAAGAAATGTCTTCTCAATAAAATGGAAGGAGTCTTTGTCTCTTTGTCTGTCCATCTGTCTCTCTGTCCTTCGATTTTTCTCAAAAAACGTTCATCCAATTGACTCCACACTTGGTGGGTGTATTGCTGAGGAGATATATATATATATATATATATATATATATATATAGGTACTGTATCAAAGTTAGAAATTTCAGTATCGTGAGAAGACTACTGTGTTGTGTATTGACAGGGGCACCCTTGTTAACCCCTATCATCACCAATGTACCTTCCAGAAACAGTTTTTTCCCAAATAGCTAAATGTTGACAAATACACCCAAGAAAGACAAGTGAAGTTGTTTTGAGCAATTCTCGAGAAAACTGCCAGCAGCAAAACTACCCAGAAGCTAAGCAAACCGCCTGTTCCGACAAGGCACTGCACCAGTTAATATAATTCTGCATCTTATTTTAATAAAGGAGCTTTGTACGACATTCAGAGCATATCTGTGATTCAGAGTCTGGGGTGGGGCTCTGGGACAGAGGTTGTATGTAGACAGTTCTTGCAACATGGTGGTGGCTGAGCCAGCTGATATCAGCCTACAGTGCTAAAACCGTAAACATTGCTAACAACGGCAACAACGATAACAACGTTACCGGAGCTAACATTGTTAACTAAAGGTAAAGCAGAGGATGGAAGCTACAACTGTGCAACAACGACGTACTCATATCATCGGTGACCACCATATAAACACAGTGCAGGGCTTATTATTGTGACACACTCACAGGGACGCACATGCACTAACATGTACCTGCAGCTGGACTGGCTATGACAACATTCAGAATGACTTAATGACTTATCTCAAGTGAGACTTACCCCTTGTTCTCTGTAGACTGCAAAGAGAGGGCATTGTTTAAAGGGACTGAGGTGAAAATGTATTGATGTAAATTAAACATTAGATCTAAAATAACACTGAATAGGAATGAGTTATTTTTTGTTGATGTTCACATTGCTATCATTTTGGTATAGCAGGGAATGGCATCTCTCTTAACTTACAGCCAAAGGTCAAACTATTTTAAAATAAAATGCTTTGGAGTGCACATTTTAGGCAGTCAATTTTTGGTCTGTCTCAACAAATATTATTTACAGGCCTAATGGTCTAACCCATTTGTTCACCACTTCATCTGATTTAATTTCAACTTCCAAAACACAGAGACCTAACACTTAATCAAAATTCAACAGTTATGACTATTCTAAAACAAAAGGATCACAATAAATTCACTTGATTGATTTTTATAAAAGTGAGTGCTCAGGTTTATTACTCAGGTGCAAAGAGGACATTGCTCACCCACACAGGTTTGCTCTCACATGGCTAAAAAATGCATTTCCATTTCACTCCGTCTGGTCAAAGTTGACTTTTTCACTTATAAACAGTGAAGAAATGAGAAGTTTTACACATGTTTAAGCTATGGTTTGACATTTTCAAAGCAGTTTTACTTATAAAGAAGTCAGTTATATAAATATCAAGCTAGAAACTAATCTGAATACTGTCTGATTCCTCGGGCATATAGTTGTAAAGCCGTACCCAGCAGTGTTGTATATCACAGCAATTATACTGCTGAGTAAAATGTTTTCATAAACAAAACAAGTGATAGATTCAAGAATGTCAATAAGATGGAGGTTATAAAAATCTTCCTTTTAAGATAGATATACACACATGGATGTATTTTAGGGCAAAATACTTGTGTCCTTAATGTGTGTCAGGGGGTGTACAGTTAAAAAGATATGACCCATGAATCTGACAAGGAAGAGAGTGTTTGGTGTGGAAATGTGCGACTTTGTGCATATGTACTGAGGCTGAGAAGAACATTCAAAAACCATTAACAAGTATGTCAAAGGGACAGAGTGAAAACGCTTTGGGGATTGTAAAATATCAGAGGGAGTTCACCCTACGCTGGTGCGGAGAGGAGAGGAGAGGAGAGGGGAGGAGAGGAGAGGAGGCTCATATCCCTCATCATCAGTATCCAACAGATCAATATACAGTAGGAGTAGGTGGAAGAAATTTAAATTACAAATAATAAACTCTGTATTATGAATAAACTATATTTTATTAATGATGTGATTATGACTACTTTAAGATCAAGTGGGAGACATTCCTTTGCTGAATTAAATTGCTATTTAATTTGGTAGTTTTACATGTGACCTAGTGCATGACACTCGGTGCTTAACAAGCACAGACAGAAGCACTTTTAAAACAACATCACAGCTTGCATGCTAAATCATAAAAAAGTCCAAAACTCCCTACTACACAAGTTTCTGCTCAGTGACAAACCACTGCTGAATACAGGGTCTCATCACGACATCTGCTGGAGAAAAGTGTCACTGCAAGATTAAATGAGCTGTAATGTGAGTAAAGTTCATTAATCATTCCAACTAAAATTGTATTTTACTCAGTTAGCAATAGGTCTGTGAGTTAGTTAATAAGACAGTCAATTGATTTTTTCTTTCCATTTATGCTTCAGCCAACCAGGACTGCACTGTTTTAATCCCTGTATTTCTCAATGCACTTAATTGGCTCGAAATAAAGAAAACAAATTATGCAAAGATTAAGATTTGCCCATGAAGTTTATACCAATTTTAGACAACATTCCAGCAAAATACCCAAAATGTGTGTGTTAGTGATTAAGGTTAAACAGTCACTTCATTCCTCATCTACTGAACCCTCAGACTATGTTGGCTGCTATTATGATAAAACTTACCTGAGAACGTAGGAGGGGCGCAGCAGACAGGGATAGCCCACCTGGTTGGCAAAGGCAAAGGCATCTTCCTGTGAAGGGAGAAAAGCACAGCACATATTTATAACTAAGACAGAGTATGTCATAGCATGACATTAAACTGATTTTTCCTTCTTTGGCAATAACTTGAGTATTTTTCAACCTGGGCCCTATTTTCCCATGTTTTTGAGTCAAAGTAACTAATGGGAAAGAATTTTAAATATTGGTCCAGTATTGAGCAAGCTGCAGCCGGCAGCCCTGAAAAAAGGCTGCAAAGTAACCACTCAGGGCATGTTCACATCCTCAATGTACATCCTCTAAAAGTGCTTGTTTTTGCCACAAATCCCTTTTCCACCAACATGGAACAGGTTCCTTTCTGGTTCCTGCACCTAATTTATAACCGTTTAGAACATTTCCACCAACAAATAATTTGGTTCCACACCTGCAAAGTTGGCTCCCACCTAGAACCAAAAAATAGCAGGTTTTCCTTGCTGTGATGAAGGAAACAACAAAGACATTAAGTGACAAATCATCGGCAAAAAGCTTGCAGCAGACTGATTACTTGTTGTTGCATTTTTATTTTTGGATAAAAAAACTAATTTTTATAAAGATTTGCAGGTAATTAAAGCAATTTGCCATCTTGCTTCTACTGTTTACTTTTGTTTAGCACTGTGCAATGTAATCTGTTGATGACTCATCCTTCATAACCATGGTAAAATCAAAACTGGATGGGTTCACTAGATAGAAGGTTCCAAGAGTCCTTCATGCGACCAAGATCAGGAACCTGAGTTAATTTGGTGGAAAAGGAGTATGACAGGCTCTGATCAGTGTTGTGTCTGGATGTCTGACAATGTATGGAAAGCAAAGAGAGACCTTTCTGTTTAACCAGAGGCAGTCCCCAAAAACCACACCCACTGGACTCCATTTAAATAAAACAGTAATTTTAGCATGTATAGAGCCAGCATATTTTCACATCTGTGTTTTTTTGTTTGTTTGTTGTTGTTTTTTTTCTGTCGACTTGAACTAAGTGTGTGTTTGGGGTGATTTAAAAAATGTCTTTAAAAGGAGGACACTAATTATAAACATTGTAATTATACAATATTTGAATGCTGTATTCTTAGAGCCACTTGAGAAAGAAAACAAAGAATCAATATCAAATCAAAGGTTTGTTTGTCCTTGTAACAAACCCTCTCATACAGCAAGGCCCATTTTACCAATTCTCAATTAAACTACACACATTTTAAAGGCTTAAAGAATGAAAGGTGTAGTCCCATGTGTGCCAAGAACGGGGCTAATCAAAAGACTAAAAGGGAAAGACAAGTGCTCCAACAGTCAGAAACTTCAATTCATCTCTTTTGAGTTTCTTTTCTTCACACGAGAAATAAGAGAAGGAAGAGCTTGTGTCATGGAGGGAGTCTAGCAGTGAGAGAAAGGCTGTATGTCCTCCTCCTCCTCCTCCTCCTCCTCATCATCATCATCATCATCATCATCATCGCTCTTTCTCTTCTCTCCATCTCTCTGCAGGTCTATCCTCTTTCTTGCTTTCATTACCCACTGTTCACTCACCAGGTGGGATACTATTAACAAACACAAAATAGCTTCCCTGAGACGCCAGAACCATCTCCCCACGGCTCTACTGGAGTTATTCCAGCCCTATAAAAACAAACTGTTTCTTCAAGATCGGCAGGGAAATAGAATATGTAGGTAGGCTCTGGAGAGACACAGAACTTTGTGTTTAATGACTAATCGCTCCTCAGTGGTAGATGAATACATGAGCAACAGTAATGGAAGAGACATATTTCAGCGCTGACTGCAGACACATTTCAGCACTCCACATGTTCCACAGAGGGGCCTGCCAGTGCTTCATTGTGATGTAGCCGCCAGCTAGTTGAGAGGGCCAAACACAAGATAAATGCTAAACAAGACATTAAGTCGTGGGGCATGCTGCCCCTGCAGTATGAAGAAGAAAGTTCTACCAGTAATGAGACAAGCATGTCTGTAGGGAAAGGTGTTGCGTTGTAGGGCTGCAACTAAAGATAATGTGTGTGTTTGGTGTGGGTGTAAGGTGGTGAAAACAAAAACTAAATCTAGCCATCCATTTTTGTAAATATGTGATTAATTATAATATACATTAATGATAAACATGAAAAGAAGCATCTTTCCTGCCCAAACACAGGCACCAGAAAACAGTCTGTGTTATACCTTCAGAAGATGTTTTGGTACTATTATATTATTGTTTGCCTGAATATCAACTGAGCTTACCTGGAACTATACGGTCAAAATTGTGTAGGAATAAAATGTTCCTAAAAAACATGATTTCAAACTTTTACAATACAATATGATTTCTAACAGGTTATTGTGGAAAATGCAAACATTAATCATTCTAAAAAGATATAGTGGGCAGGATTTTCCTTAAACAACAACATGTAGACTTATACAGAACTGATCCCTCTTAATCATCACTTATGACCTTCGAGAAATATCTAGCAGTGTATTTTTCTGCAGAGACTCTGTCCTCTGCCTGGATTTTCTTTTTTGCTTGTTATTTTCTGTGCCTGGGCTCAGGTGAGGTCAGCCCTTTATGAAAAGATAGCCAGACTGTGAGCAGCAGGCATCCAAGAGACACAGCGCTGAAAAAAAATGCAAATGTAGAGAGGAGAAATGCCAAATCAGACTGAATCTGACGTTGGCTTTGCTTTCACTTTTGCTGGCGAGCTTTTTTACAAACAGTAAGAGACAGTCCTGCGTAGTATACCTTTAAAGAAACTGTATGCCACATTCAAAGCATATAAATAATTCAGAGTCTGAGCCAGGATAGCCTGCACATGCTCAACACTGTTGCTAACAAAGCCAACAGTGTTACAGCACACACAGAGGGAGCGTGATTTCATTCTCACTTTATGATGCTGTTACTCCACTATATCTTAACACAACAGCAGCTGCTACATTAACACTCCGAATGTCGCACACAGCTCCTTTAAAGTAGCATATGTAAACAAATCTAAATTAGAAAATAAAAATCACTTGAATGACATGCAATATCAAATGTTATTTGCAAAAACTAACATTCTCCAAACACCCCAAGTTTATCGTCTCTGCTAACCACTTTTCTTGTGGAAACCAGTTGTGTTTTCTTCTTCTACATGCGTAAGCTAATGCAGAAATGTGATGAAGAAACGTTTGGATCTTTTATACTTTGAGCAGGTTTCTCCTTGTGACAAAACCACTTTTCTCCCAAACTGTAGGGGGCAGTATATTAAAAACTCAACACTACAGCATGGGCTCATGAAAAAATCTGGCAGATGTGCACACACAGACAAAAACCCAGCCACAACATGAGTGTATTATAGGGGAGTCTGGATACAGCCATGGGGCGGGGTCTCGTTCATTCCTATGAGAGCTGCTGATTGAAGCAGAAAAAGCTCTTTTACCAGGTGCAGAACTGTGTAAAATACATGGATCTACTGGCCCATAGAGCATGCGTACTAGAGACTCACAGTGGCTGAGTGTGTCTGAGCAAATAACATCCGCCAGCAAAACAACCAACTTCCGGACTAGCGCCTCGCTAGCTTAAATTGCAGTCTAAAAAAATAAATACTGCCACTCTTTTAGACTTTCCAAATCTTATTGAACTGGATGGTTTAATTATAGATGATGACAGGAGTCGTTTCAGCGGGGTTTTGACGCTCACAAAAAATATCTACTGATTCACAGAGGTCTCTTTCCCGATTTCTGTCAATGGGAAAAAGTCTTTCTGGGCCGGTGTGCATCATGTGACCAACCCGGACGGTGTAATTCCACATGTAAAACTTGCATCAACACCTGGCGCACTTCCTGGAGGCTTGGGCCACACAGGACACCAGCAAAGAGGCATATCTGATGGTGTGACATCACTTTTGGCTGTACAGATGCTAATGACTCTCATGGATGCATCAAGCATAAATCAAGCATGATACTGTTACTTAGGGAAATTACCCAATTAAAGCCTGCAAAAGCACACAAGTGGACATAACGACTGAATAGCTTAACAAAGTATTACGTTAAAGCAAGAATAACACTATGACAGACAGAGGTCACAAAAACTGCTCCTTAGTGCTGAAGTCCTACTCCACAACACTTGCATAGCATGTACACAAACAATTTGAAAAGATTTTCTAAGTGTACAGCAAATGTCACAAAAATATCATTCTACACTGTATTATTAACACTAAGATCCATTATTTATTTGTTTCTTCTCACCAGGGAGCTGAGGGCCCTCCATGGGGCTTGGGCCACCCCGAGGTCATCTAATATGCTGGAGAAGACGGAGCGTTCTTCCGCCCGGTCGATCTGCAGGGGGCTCGTCCCAAGAATCTTCACTCCATTGTGGTGCAATGGGACAGCCAGGTTGTTTGGAATCTGGCCTCCGACAGACACAATGCTGCCAGAGCAACCCTGGAGAGGAGAGGACAATAAAAGATGAATGTGTGAGATAAAAAGAGGATAGAGCAGCAGGTAGAAGAAAAGAATAAGAAGTGGAAGGCAAAGAAAAGGACTGGGGAAGGGGAAACACTCTGTCAAGTCTTGGACCTCCCGCCACAGGCCTATCAGCCAAGATTAACAGTCTGAAACATGTGGCCGCATCCAATTATTTTGGCCACTGATCACACCGTGAAAATATGAGACAAACAAAAACAGTTGATCTTGGTCGTGCCATGAGTTTAGTTATCACTAGGGACAGTGTGTGTGAACAAGTGTGTGTGCTCCTTTTAATAACAGCGTGCAGCCCTTTTTCCTGTCTGGGTGATCCAGGGAGGATGCTGTTTCCATGGCAATGCCAGGTTGTATCTCTTCATTATTCATGGTCCTGCTCTCCTGCTCCTGTCCAGGGTTTATCTCCATGCTCTAATGCCGTATTTATCACACACATATACACACATACACAGAAAACAAGAGGGGACTGTAGCCGTGAGAGAGGGATTGATGGTAATGCTATCACCCTGAACAAACAAACACTTAATCACACTCTGATCCCATCGCGACTTTAACTGGATTACTATTCCTCTGCAAGGGAAAGTCAATGGACATTAGAGCGCAAACACACAACACAATGTAAACACAGATATCAACAAACATATACACGGAAAATATCAGGTAAGTTGCCGATATTCATGCCCTTGAGCATGCTTTGCAATAAAGGGTCAGCTGGGCTCCATGCACACCATCGAGCAGCACTGGGCAATAAGGTGACAATGATACATCATTAAATACATGATCTGGTCATAAAATTAGGTTAAATATACACTATCAGCAAACTGAAATCAAGTTTGATATAACTCAAATGAAAATCACCACAATTAAACTGAAATTATACTTTATATGGGGGGGTTGTGTATTGTGATTAGGGTTGAGTATCATTTGGGTTTTTACAATGTTAAAGAACATCTTGTTTTTCATTGCAAATGCAAAGTTTAACTTGGAACAATATATTCACTCTTAAGGGGCCACATCTCTTGCACCCTCTATTCTATTGTTTCTAATGGAGACGTGCAGCTACTTTCTGCTCTGCTCATGACAGCCGCAACATCACACACTTTCCCTCTCTCTCTCTCAAAACCACACACTTCTGACACCAAATAAGGCATTAAAATCTGTGCTGTGATTTAGTTCAGCAGGTACAAGTCGTATAGGAACCGCTGCCATACCCAACCCTAATTGCCTCACAATGATGTAAAATGAACAACCAAAAAAAATTTACCCAAAAAGCTATCCATCAAGCACAGCCACGATTACCATGAGTGTTACAAAGTTGCCAACAAACCATGAAAACCCTAAAAAACCCACAGACCTTTAACTACAGAAATCTTAGCTCTTTAATCTTAGGTGAGCCTATAAAGCTGCATAATAAATGTCCCAATAAGGTCTCATTCAGAGTTTTCCCAGTTTCTGTTAAACAAAGACAAAAGAGAAAAAGGTGTTTTGTTTGACTGCTTTTAATAGCCAAGACCATCCTGGAGGATAAGGCAAAAATGCTGCATGTTCAACCTGCTTCTGAGTTTATTTATGCATTCATTTATAAAAAAAAAAAAAAAACAATCAACATGAGGTTCTGGAAAGAAATAAAAACTCCATGATAATAAATCATAGTCAGACTGCCGATGTTTTATTTCTACTTTTTTCAATAAATACCTGCAGTACACTCACATCAAAACAAATCTAAAAGCTTTAGTTAGAGGAATTATGTACCTGCTATGTGTTGGTCTTAGACCGACAGAATTATTTTCCAGGTTTGGGCAAATATTGTTTTTTGTTTAAATTCCACTGGTATTTCCTACCTCTGACCAGGTTCACATGATTGATTTTCTATTATTATATATGTACTGTAATGTGTAACTGATCAATACTACTCTGCTTGAGGGAGTTCTTTAATTGACTACAATGCAATGTTTCAACCAGATTCTCTTCATGAATATATAAGTAGTTTTTAACACTGATACAACCCTTTGATAGATTGGTGAGCTGTCCAGAGTGCTCTGCTCCTCCTGTGCATGCTGGGATAGCTCCAGCAACTCAGACCAGGATACTGTAAATCAGTGTAGATAATATCAGTGGGCTGAGCAATAAGACTATTTTCCCCATTGCTGGGCCCATAGAGCAAGCAGATTAGAGACTCCCGCCGGCCAAGTGACTAACTTCCAGTTCAGCACTATGCTAACTTAAACGGGGATAAAACGATGTAATTAACTTTAAAAATGTCAACGGACCAAATTGATGAAATCCAGATAGTGAAATGAGTCACAACAAGACTTATAGCATCCCATGACGAACCCCAAGGTTGTAACTCCTCTGTTAAGCCACTGTGTAAGACTGGCTTCAAAGCTTAGCACTTTTCTTGGTGGCTTTGGCATCTCGAGAATTAAGCTGCCTTGCAGGTAATGTGATTCAGGCGGACATGGAGGAAGAAAATAAAGTTACAGAAACTGATGACACTTGAAATTATTGTTCTAAGGAACCTTAAAGTTTACATTTTTGAAGAGGAAATGAAACAATGGGACATGGGATAAGTGGTACTCAACCCAGGCAATTTTACAGATGCTTCGTTGTTAAGTATTTCAACTCCACCTAAAAGAATTTTAGTTTTACTGTACTGAGTCTTTTGTTTTAATCTTTTGTTGTCTAATTTGAGGCAGTTGTTTTTTTTGTTTAAGAGGAAGTCCAAAAAAATATAGAATAAAATTAGAAGTGAGAAGAAGTACAGTATGGATATTTAAAAATATTCTTAACTGATCACTACTGTTTCTATATGATATGTTTCATGATAAAAGATTTCGGCCATATATTAGTAGTGTCTTTGTTTTTCAGTAGATATTTAAGAATTTTATCATCTTAATTGTCAATATACAATTCTGTCTGAATAAAGAGATCATTTATGTTTTTTGTTCAACTTTTGTCAAATAGGAAACAACATGTTTGCATGTGCGTCCTAACCTCCTGTTGGGTGATGTCCAGGATGCGTTCCAGGGTCAACTCCTCAAAGTAAAGGCGGTCACACTCGTCAAAGTCAGTGCTGACCGTCTCTGGATTGTGGTTGACCACCACCGTCTTCTTGCCCATCTGTCTCAGAGCTCTGATGCTGGACACTGCACACCAGTCAAACTCAACACTGCTCCCTGGTGAAGCAAACAATTAATAAAGTTGAGTATTTTGGTCATAAACAAATTCCCTTTAACATACAGACAACTCACCAATGTGGTAGGGCCCACAACCAAGAACCATAATTCCCTGGTCTTTAAAGTCCAGATCATGCTCCTGATGGATTGGATAAATTGACAAAATCTCAGTTTTAAGTTACTATACAACCTGTTCTACCTTTGGCATTAAAAATGAATACATGTAAAAAGTTACATACAGAATCTTTAAAATGTTTTTTTTTCTTTCTAACAAATGTTTTAAATGTTATACTTTTTGTATTTTCTATTAGACAGTGATTGAATTGGCTCCATAAATTATAATGAAACTTCGTATGTGTGACAATACTATAATGTTGTTTCAACATACCTGACCATGATAGGTACAGTACAGGTAGTTAGTCATTGCCGGATACTCTGCTGCCAAGGTATCAATCTAAGAGGAAGGATCAGAGGAAAAAAAGGTTAAAAAGAACTTGATGTCACGGACAAAATGTGACGAAAGCAAAGGTAATATTTCAGCCACACCCTTATACAATTACAGTAATTAACAGTTTTACAATGAATACTACCACACACAAACCTCAGCCATATTTAATGGTCTGTGCACTGATACCATAGTTTAACAATATGCAGCTCTACCTGAGGGTGCATTTACTTTTGATACTTTTCATACTCATGGCCATGAATTCTTCTGTATATTCACTTAAATAAATGTTAAAATATAAGACTATTAACTGCAATAAATATTGTTTCATTGGTGCATTACTTTTATATTACTTTTAAAGCATAAACACATGCAAGAAAAAAAACAAAACCTTAAATGAATATATGATACTGGAAAGTATTGCCTCTGTCGCCAGCCTGATATGACTTTGGTCCTTCTTACCAAGAAGAAAGTGTTTTGACAACAGTTGACAAAAAACTGTTAAAAAAATTTTTTGAAGCATTAGTTTTGGTCAATCAATAAACGGTGTATAAAAACCAGGAGATAAAATTATGACAATGTTATCATTTAAGTAAATGATCTAAAAATAGAGTTCATTCTACCGAATGTCAGTTTGATTGATTGTTTTTATATTTGACTAAGTTTGCCATTTTTTGACCTGTAAACAGTGCTGTGTATGAACACAGTAAAATTTCCATGATTCCAAATTTGTCTGTAAATCTTTTTTTTTTACATTTTGAAACAAATCATACCTGCTGGGTCGGGGGGTGATGAGTGATGATCTTAAGATTTTTTTTTTTTTTTTAATAAGGGGAATACATTCATTCATTTGGGACTGAACTTAGTTCCATATTCAAATTGTGAACTCTCAACGACAAGTATTTCATTTTAATCGGTGTGAACTTAACTTTAAGCTAGTTCTTGTGAGGCGTGAATGTGCACATCAATGCCTTCAAATAAGGAATTACTCTCTAGACAAAATATGTCAGTACTGTATAAGGTGGAAAGACAGGTGATGATAGCTTTAACCTCTCTGCCCCCTACATATTTTCATACTCCTCTCATTTACATGTGATGCCAAAGAAAACTGGTCAGTGCAAAATCAGTTATCTCAGTCTATCACCTATCCTGGAAAACTCCAAGAAGGCACTCCGTGATGCTCACCTGTTTGACCCATGGTCTGATGCCGTGAGTGAGCCTCAGCTCTCTGGCCACTCTCTCGTTGGAGCCCAGTATCTGACCAAGCTGCCGGTCTGAGAAGCCGTCCTGTTTGGCCTTCAGCAGCAGCTCCGTGGGTACTGTGCTTCTGTAAAAAATAAGACAGTGGGTGATGTTATTATATTGCTGTTTAAATAAACCATTGAGATAAGATACGTTGCCCAAAGTTGGAATTGATTGCATGGATTTTCAAATTATTGAATAAATACTCTGGGTGGGGTTCAATAAGAAGATTTTCTATAGTATTGAATTTGATTGAAGTCCCTTTTCACAAATGCAGTCAATCTATCCCAGAAATGTTCAGAAACATTTCCTGCACGGGTTCATTTCTGAGTGGGAGCAGCTATCAGTGTTCAGGGAAATGTCTTTCGCCAATTTCCCGCCACAAGACCTAGAACCATTTACGGTGGGTTCATACTGGATGTGGGAGCACCCCGATATTTTAAGTGACGTGCAGCCGCCTGTCAGCAGTCACCTGGCACCAGAAAGACATTTCTTGTCTCATTTTTGGCTATAAACAAACTACACTACGGTTGCGCCACCACCGCTATGAAGTTGTAAAGCTGTGTTTGGTGCAGCGTGACTTGATTAAGTTCTGTAGTCTCATTTAGGGCTGTTTTAGCAACCGCCTTTTTTAAGACGCAAAACTTTTAAGCTCACAAGGGGGGTATTTACTGGGGTATTTTATGTTTTAAACATGAAAGTCTTTCAAGCTTGTGTTAACCACAGACCTTATTTCAGGCTTAAAAATGCTGAGATGCTGACTGATTTACGGGTTTTAGGACACATCCCAGGGGTTCTCTAATCCGGCATTGCCATGGCATGTATGAAAAAGCGCAAGAAAGAAATTTTCTTGAGTGTGAAAAGTGAAAATCACTAGCAGTGTCTGAAAGTTTAGCTTGAACTTTGCATGAAAGAGGCTTAATTTAGGCATCAGGATCAGCGGCAAAATCAGAACACTCCATGTGCACTGGAACAACAACACTCTTGTCATTTTGAGCCATGACAAAATCTCCCTTTATGAGAAAAGATAAACCTATTAATTCTGGTACCACACTATGTCACCTGCAATGCAGAGCTTTGCAGAGTCTGTCAATCATGTCTTATGTTTTAAAGTTGAATGCACAGTATACCTGACATGAATGAGCTAGTGAGGAAAAAGCAAAGGTACATGAAAAGACGGACAGGTGAGTTTATTATTGAATATTTTCTGTCTGTGGCCACTCATATATGTGTGTTTTCAAGTTCACTGAACTAAGAGGGTCATTCCAGTAAGTTGGTCACAACTGGATCACCTATCCAGTGATGTGGACAGCAGGGAACAGCCCACCTCAGAGAGATCAATAACACATCGACAAGCAAAACGCTGAGGTTAAAACCCACTTTAATCGATAAAACTTTAGTATTAGCCATGAGGTTAAACAGAAAAATGTTGGCGGAAACGAAGTTAATTATTAAAAGGCGCTTTTGAACCTGATCGATTTTTAAAAAACATGAATTTGCTCCCTACTTCCCACAATTTGCTGCATTTCCATTTCTTTACTGGTCCTGCATGCATCACTACACTACAGCTTGTTTTCACACAATGGAGTACACCCCCAGAATAGAGCTGTACTACATTCATCAATCAAATCTGCTGCAAAAGTTCAGCTTTTTCAATGTACTCAAAGCAAGTGCTGGACGACAGAAAGAAAAAGAAAAAAAAAAAACACAGAGTTTTGCAAACATATCAGAGATCATGAAGGAATAACTGGACTTCTGGTTGACTCACTTACATACACAGAGCTCTGTGGAACTGAGGTGTTAAAGTACATTTTGTTGGTTACTCTTCTGTCTAAAGTTCGAAGTGTAGTTTACAAGAAATGAGGGGACAAAATGAGGTAAGCACAAGAGGACAGCAAGAAAGAAGTGTAGAAGAGGAAATCATTTTAAATTATGCTCATTTCTTTCTGAGTTTATTATCTAACAGAGAAACTCAGATAAAATATGAAGCTATTAGAATTAAGTCTTCCATCCATTTCACCTTTTCACTGGCTAATAATCAACATACAATACTTTGTACTTAACAACAATCTACTGTACCTTGAATGGTAAAAGAGAGTCAGTTCATAATAAACTTTCATTTTTGAAAGTATGTTTGTTTGCAGTTTTGAATTGAAAGGACTGAAACCTGGATCGACATCACTTTTCTTGTACTGCATTCAGATGCCTTTCACAAGACATGTGAAACCTTTTGACCCAGAGCAAATTGATTTGATTTCTTTCTAAAACATAGGATAAAGGCAATGAGCAACTTGGCAAATTGCAAAATTGAAAAAAATAACCAGTGGATTAATTAATATTCCTTTTAAAGCTAGGGGAAAATGTCCAGAAAACTTTATGACTTTCCTTTTTTCTGCCATTTTTAAGGCTATTTTCTTGTACTTTTTTTTTTTTTTTTTTTCTAATTTCTTGCTAACTTTTCAGTTATTTTTTCTTGCTCATTGCCTTCTTCCCATGTTTTTGAAAGAAATCAAGCCAATTTGCTCTAGTTTCACATGTTTAAATGAATGGGGGAAAAAAGAAATTAAGTATTAGAAATGTTAACCCATAGCTTTGCACTATTTGAGGCTAGATGAAATAGCTAGTTTTTGTCATGAGTGAAAAAGTACACCTTTCAAGATTATCTTGTTTAAATGCTGTATCTGTTTTTGGATGCTCACAAAGCATCCAAAAATCAGCTGGGTTTTACACAGAGTTGGGAAAGATAAAAAGCCAGCCACTTCACAGTGACGACAGGACACGTTGAGTAAGATGCTGGTGCATTTGCAAGACTGATTTTTCCTTACAAGTTCAAGTACATATGATATCTGCGTGGAGTTGGTGGAAGGCTCATCTAACTGTCTGCCTTTGCTTTCTGTTCGTTGTGCCAAGTTAAACTAAGCACATGAATGCATGATGAAACCAATATTGATTTCTCATCTAATTCCCAATAAGAAAGCAACAAGCATATTTCCTGTAATGTCACAGTGTTGTTTTAACCCTAGGTAGAGACAAAATGAAGGAATTATTATTTCTTGTAAACCACAACTTGTTCTGCCCTCCTCATTATGTGAATTATTTATGACCTTGTAGCGTTACAATATTGGAAATGTCAAGTGTGTTTTAACTCCCACTGCATATGGCTGGGTTGAGAAATAGCAAACCTTAGACAGAATGAAAGGAAAGAAAGAAGTGCAGCTGAGTCAGAATAATTGGAAGGAAAGACATTTGATCTGAGAGCTAAACTGTCACGCTGTGATATCATCTCCTCTGGAAGAGCAGTGGAAAGCGAGAGGGAAATCCTCCTCCTGCTGGCCATGATGTTGTGACATATGCCCTCACAAACTGATAAAACACATTAAAACAACATGTGCTGTGTTTGTAAGGAAAAGGGGCTGCCAGATCTAACATATGTTTACAAAGACATGCACACTTTAGCAAAACTTAAAAATGACAAGAACTAATCTCTCTTTTTTAATGATTTAAGTGTGAACCTTCAAAGACACTGTCCACATACACAGATGTATGTATGATGTTGTACTTCAACACAAAGTCTGACACCAACAATTACAAAAATCAAATCTTTATGATCCCATTTTACTCATCCCAAATATAGATACAATAAAATTATTACGGTGAATGCATTTTTTTATTACAAAAACGCAGCCACAAATATTTGATCCATGTCATTCAAAACTGGACTTCTAAAGGTATTTATCCTTTTCTGTTGGCCACAGCACAACAAAGAAGGAAACAAGAACAATAAACACAATTAAAACAGGCCAAATTAAGACACTATTTAATTATGAAGTCTGCTTCCTCACTTACGGTAGAAGCACAAATTTCAGAATTGATCAAATCTGCAAGTCTACAAAACCAGTCATGAAAAATGCTCTGCTTTTAAAATGCTCCCGGTGTGGTAAGACATTGAAGCAGATGAAACAAAAACAGGTCGCAGCCGCAGCAGCCTGAACGTGGCTCAGCTCAAAGATGTTATGCCTCCCAGCTGCCTTACAGCAAAGATAATAAAAACATCTCATCCTGCAATGTGCCTAACTTTAGTGGACAATACTGCGTATATCAGATATGGAAATCTGCAGATTTCTTTTTCAGACTTTTCTATGAATGTCAGTTTTTGAGCCATGATGAAAGACAAAATGTGTCCCACAGCGGTAAAAGCTAATTTATACTCCCTTTACGTAAGCAAATAAATGCGTCAGTTACAAACGGCGAAAACAACACTGGCCTCATACTGCAATGTGTCTTTTATGTTGGCACAGATACATCCAAAAAAAGGCCTGAGAAGGCAGAGTCAAAACTTTCACGCAACAACAAAAGAGGCAACAGAGTAGGAGGTCATTATAATAGAGCTTATAACTGAGACAGTGTTTGACGGTGGTGATCTTGGAGGCCACTACAAACATACTCCTCACTTGTGGACTGAGAATTCTTTTAACCACTTATTACCAATAAGTTCCATTACACCATTACTTAAATTTCTTCTTTATTTCCAACGCTAGTATCTCGTTTAAACTACGCTATACTGCCTCCACCATATCCAGTGGTACTGCTCCATTTTGTATGAACAAATACAGTCAAAAATAAGTACGGACAGAAGGCTCCGTATCTAATGTTAAGTATAAATGAGCCCTAAGGGTTGTCGTTTTTAGCTAAGCTAAAAGCTTTTCCGGAAAAACTTTGGCTACTACCAGTCAGTTAAGAGGAGTAAGGAGTCAGCAGTCAATGATGGTATAAGATAGTCAATAAAACACGTTTTTCATTAATTATTAATCACCCAAACCACAAGGAGATCTTTGACCATATAATTATTAATGTTCACACAAAATATTCGGCTGATAGGTCCAGTAGTTTGAGTTTAGTTGCAGACAGGCAGATACACACACACTCACTCACTCACACACACATACAAATGCATGATCCTCTGAGACTTAGCCTGGCAGAGATGATGAAATGAATATATTCATTGTCAGTGTAAACATCTTATTTCAAAGAACTGATAACTATTGACTCCTACTCTTTACTCTACAAAGAAATCCTAACAGTGCATGTGACTTGTGCAAATGAAAAAAAATAAAACATCTTCACTTTGAAGAATTTTTTTGAATCTCTATCAATGAATATTCTCCATTCCT
Organism: Plectropomus leopardus; assembly: GCF_026936395.1. Classification (NCBI taxonomy): domain Eukaryota; kingdom Metazoa; phylum Chordata; class Actinopteri; order Perciformes; family Serranidae; genus Plectropomus; species Plectropomus leopardus. The sequence continues at coordinate 15,290,449 of NC_142185.1, read as the reverse complement.
AAGTACAGAAATGGAAGATCCAACACTCTTATGCACACAAACAATGAGTCTGCTGCGCAGTGGAGCCTGAAGCCCACCTGTACTCAGCTCTACGCTCCATCAGTCTGGCAGCAGCCTATTGTTGTGTGCCCGTCGCAGTGTCCCCTGCTCCAGAGGCAGTGGAGACTACAACTGCCTTCCATGTGTCAGCGTGTTGCAGTGGGCGCCCACCAGACGGCCGGCCATTAATTATTAAACAGCAGAGTTGGAAGGGAGCAGCAGGTAACCTGTGGCTGAGCCATGAAAATTCACAGAGGCTGTCCAGGTAAGAGCCCGAGGGCAGAGAAAAAGAGCGAGAGGAGGCGAACCACAGGAGAGAAAGAAAGGACGTGAAGAGACTGGGATCCATCTCATTTTTGAGGACCAACATTTTACTAATAGAGATTATTCAGTAGTTTCTAAAAAGAGCTAGATATTAAAAAGGGCATAACTTCCAAATAATACAAATACCCATTAAGTGGATTGTTGTGTGCTTCATTAGTTAGTCAGGATCCAGCTGTGACATATCATACTGTGCGAAAAATGTTTGTGTTTTGTCTATTTTACCACCGTGGGACACAAGTTTTTTTCTGAAATCCGGAATAATAAAATGAATTTAAAAATTCAAAATAAAAAGATAATTTATCTGCAAGTTTTCACAAATTCATCTATAGCAGAGGGCCAACACTAACCTGCAAACAACAGGTGGGTGAGACAATGATCATAATCGATGTGTCGCAGTTTGTTCCACATAGGATGCATAGATTAATAAAATATGGACTGAAGAGCTGTTAGTTTGTTTCCCACTCACAGTGAATAATTCCTTTAACGGCGCTGCTGTAATGGTTTTACATTCTGCTAACTACAGCTATCTGTTGACTGGAAGCTTTATGCTTACAGCAAAAACATAAAACGTTTCCAGCTCAAGAAGAACCTTATTTCCTTATAACGGTGCTTTGTTTGACTTTATTAGTACTTTGTTTGACTTTAAAATAACTATTTTATTTAACTCATATCAGTACTAATTTATATTTATTACAACAGTATTTTTTTTTTTTTTACTTTATTATAATAGCATTTATTTAACTTTATTTGATCTGTACTTTATTTAAATGTATTGTATCGGTACATTAGTCAACTTCATTATGACAGCCCTTTATTCATCTTTATCATAACAGTATTTTATTAAACCTTATTATATCAGTACTTTATTGAACTTGTATTAGTACTTGTTTTGAACACTTTCATAACAGTGCTGTATTTAACTTTATTATTACAGAACTATTTAAAGTATTTTTATACTTACATACAGTAATTTAGCAGAGATCTTACAAACATTGAAATATATTGTATATTGCGATACAGCCTCTAAATATTGCAGTATTGTTTAGGCCATTTTAGCTAGCCCTAATGCAAGCTAACTAAGTCTAAGGCAGAAAAAAATGGGCTGGACAACCACAAGATAAATGTATATGGTAAAGATGTGAAAGAAGTGAGACTGACAGGGACTGAGCCAGTTTGGGAACTCTAGGAAATGAATTGCAATATATTCCATAAAATTATAATAATTTCTCAATCTGCCTACGGTGCAATAGACGGCAACTAATGGATATACTGTATTTTGGAGGAGATAGCTCCACTTGACTAGATATTTTTACCCATCAAAGAAGAAAGTCAGACTGATACTATATAGTAAGTGAAACTTTTACTCTAGTTGTTGAGGATGTCACAGCGCTACTTGCACACTGCATTCACTCACATAAGGACACAGAGGAAGGTGCTATGCAAACACACATAAGTGTATAAATACAATTAAACCACAGGCTAAAAAATTAATTTTATCACTTGGATTCTTCTGTTCAACAGACATGAATCGACTGGCACATTACAGAAACATAAAAGCAACAAAAACATACCTCTTGTAGTTTGCCAGGTGCTGCTCCAGCTGTGTTATCCTGTTGAGTTTGTGGAGGAACCACTTGTCTATGGCCGTCAGCTGGTGGATCTGATCAACACTCATACCACTGTGGAGGGCCTTAAAGGTAAAGACATGAAATGGAATCAGGCATTACATTTATTATTTATCATCAAGTTCATCAAGTTCATCACTCATGCCCCTGATGGGAAAATTCAATAGGTTTCACAAAGTTTCAACAGATTCTTTAATAAATTGCTCATGATTAAAATCATGTTACAAATCTTTCAGTGAACTGAATAGTCACTGGATGGGAACGCTCACTCAGAACGGCCACAGTAAATAATATGTTCTTTTCCATTAATTTTTCAAGGTCATCTTTGAGTAAAATCTATTGCAAAATATATTACTTTGCCAATATTGGCCTTTTATGAAAAATCTGATATCAAGCCAGTCTGTGGCATTAACCTATAATATGACAGAGGTTCTGCCCTGACAACAGCTTGTAAATATATTTTATCCTTTTTATATGAGATGGCTGACCAGAGGAATCACTCCAGGTTAGGGTGAAAGCATTTTACTCAGCAGTGTGTAAAATCTGCAGTGAAATCTACCTTGCCCTGTAAATAAGGAGCTTCCAATCAAGCTGCAAGTGATTATTACTGTAACTTTCAGTGGAGAGTTTTAGAGCTGAATGAGATTTCAGAGGAAAATCCAGATGCATACAGATATAATACATGCTGGAAAACACCAAATGTTGAAGAATCTTGCCAATGTTTCGGTGTTTTTGAGTGTTGATAGTCCCTGAGCTGCAAAACCTGAAGATAAAAAATACCAATGACATATCAAATAATTACATGTACTCATTACTACATGTAAATTTGTATTATTATCATTATTTTCCTTCTGTTTATTCATAGCTTATGTATAAAGATCTGTTTAGTTGGGTAGGTGTGTCTTGTCACTTTGGCTGCCTTTATTTTTAGGCTTTCCCCACCATAACAATAAAACATTGTCTCAAATGTCGCGGCTGGGCGATTAACCAAACCTACTTTCCATTACGATTTTGGCTTCCAAAGACTAAGAAAACAAGATAATTGAGATAAAACGATTATTGTGCCTTGTGCCACTTTGCAATGATGGGCTTGTTTTGTCTTGGGTTATAAACCCCACCTCCTTTTTTAATGATTAAATTAAATTTAATGTTCAGAAAAAAATCCACTGTTTAAAAGACCAGCTTTTTCATAGAAGTTCAATAATTTCATGATGCTTTCAAAGTAAACCAGTAATTAACTCACATAGTTGTGATGTCGCTATTGAACGAAATAATTGTGATTTTGAGTTTAGCCATAATCTATTAGCCACACTGAAATGATCAGACAAAATACTGTATATAAACATGTACATCACGTCTCCACCTATTTAGCTTTACAAAACTGAAGGCAAAATATCCTGGATGCTTCCACTGCCATGTTGCGCTGGTGACGTCATTTGGAGCAAGATTCTACACGGTAAAGATTTCTGCAGTACAGGGTTCCCACCCATAAACATGTCTAACCGATCACAAGCAATGCCACTGATTGCGAGCACACACACAGCTGTCAATCATGATGCCAAACCCCTTTTAATGACATCAAAAAACAAATTGAAACCAAACTTAACAAAAACTTGAATATCCTTTAGGGTGATAAGACCTACATAAAATGACCCTAAACCATCCCTAAAAATGTATCTGAACCATACTTCGAGTTTTTTATTCGGTCCATGTACCATGTGCTAATGCGGAGAGGGTGAGGTTTATGACCTTTAATGCAGGCAACCACCAGGTGACAATTGAGATATTTGGACTTCACTTTTGGGGATCTGTCATGTAGCCCATCTGTATTATTCAGTCTTTGGTCTAAACCAAAGACATAGAGGTTTAAAATTAAACTGGTGGGCAAAAAAGAGGTTAGCTGAGAATAACAGGTAGACATTACAGCGGTCTGATTGCTCTGAGATAAGATGTGAATCGTTAATCCCCAATGCAGTCGTCATGTTAATGATTTCACTCCATAGTCACCAAGTATACGCATTTGGAGGTTTTGACATTGATTGGACCTCATTCTGCTTTTCTTTCGGCTGGTGATAAAAGTTTGTTAAAGTGCAGCACCTGTAGATGTTTTTGACCTTGAGAAAGTTCATTCAACATCTCTGTGTTGGATGATCGAGCCTGACCCTGTGTCTAGATGCACTTATCAAAGTGCTGTTTCACCTTCATCTGATTCTATGAGGAAACAGGAAAGGCTGACAGTACTGTGTGAGCAATCTAAAACAGACACTGTAAAAATACCTTTTATATTCTGAGATTTGGATTCTTCCTCCCCCACATGTTTGAAAAGCCCACTCAGTTAGATAATCAAACAGTTTAGACTGTATGTGCATTATAACACCTGTGCAACTATTTAAACTAATAAAAATTTCACATTTTGCTCTGCATTTCATGTTTTTTTTCATAATAACTTTGCTGTAACATTTCAAAATGTGATTTTAATGAGAAAGCTGTAGTCAGTGTCATTCATTATTAACGTTATGAAAGAGTGGTGTACCTTTGCGAGGGAGAAGATGCGGGTGATGGAGGGCACAGCCAGCTCCTGCTGCAGGTCCTGGGTGTCAGCCCAGGCTTTCTTGAGTGGCAGACGGGGCACGAAGCCATCCACTGATGGATGACACATCCTCAGGGCCTTCTGCACACTCTCCTCAAAGGTCCGGCCAACTGCCATCACCTGAATCCAGAAGAGGGAAATACATGACAGGATGATATGTATGTGTGAGTACAGGGAATAAGCCAGTGGATGAGTGAGTGAGATGCTGAGTGAATGAGTGAGTGTTTATCCTTGGATCCACTCCCACCTCTCCAACACTCTTCATGGCGCTGCCTATTTCGTGGGACATTCCCTGAAAGCGGTCCAGGTCCCAGCGGGGGATCTTGGTGACGATGTAGTCAAGACTAGGCTCAAAGCAGGCGGTGGTCTTCTCCGATACAGCGTTCTTGATCTCAGGTAGGGGTATACCCAAAGCCAGCTTAGCGGCAACAAAAGCCAAGGGATACCTGGGAAACATGGACAAAGGGACAGGGAAAACAAAATCAGCTAGTGGATGAAGTTTTTGCACCAAATGTGCAGTATAAGCATGATCACACAGTATTGATCTTTATCAAAACTGTGATGTTGTATTGAATGTACTTTGTCCTACTGAAAAGCTCCAATATCTTACAGATGTTTAGCAATTGTACAAATCCATTATCTGCAGTCAAATTCAACTTATTTATACCCTGTGATATAATACTGTGTACAAAATTGATAGCACTCTGAGGATACGAGAATACTTGATATGATACAAAAGACAACCTTCTCAGCAAGCAGCTGTGAGGAAAATAGGATCAGCATCTCTTTGATATAGAGCAGTGAATAATGCTGCAGAATGAAAACTTAATGCTACTGAATTTAATTGTAAACACCTTAATTTAGGGTTATCTATATCACTTTCTCCACAAATAACTGCAAACCTTTTTACAATTCAAAGTCCACAGATGATGACTGATTTGATACTCAAGAGAGATAGATAATGGGTAGAATATTCATTTTAAACACTAACAAATTCTCCCTCCACAGGAAAGATTTGCTTCCGGTTTTGAACCACTGCAGTAAAACCACAGTTTGTACAAGTCTAACAGCCAACCTGATACAATTTGGTTGCAAGTCAAGTCTTTTTTTTAAATTCAGAATCCCTCATGGCTGAGCTAAACTGATCTAATAACTACTCTCTATGGGAAAGACCACTGAGACACATCATCCTAAATAATGCATATTGTCTATCGATTTCTTTTTGAAGTTTCTAACATGTTGTATTACCACTGTGTGCACCTTGTGTCTATACACATGTAATCTCTCACCCAGTGGCTTTGGATGCCAGAGCAGAGCTTCTGGAGAGCCGGGCGTTGACCTCAATGATGCAGTACTCGAGGGACATTGGGTGTAAGGCATACTGGATGTTGCATTCGCCTATAATGCCAAGGTGACGAACGACTTTGATGGCTGTCTCACGGAGCATGTGGTACTCCTCATTGGACAAGGTCTGACTCGGTGCCACCACAATGGAGTCACCTGAAGAAGAAGGAGAGGAAGATAATGGATTTAAAGGTTTTAAATTGTATGAACAATCCCAAAACTTGTGTTTTTGGTTACTGATCTTAAATATCGCATAAAACAACAAAAGCCTGTTTCTTACATAGATTTGGATTTACCAGGTGAAGTTTGTTATAAACGCTTGTTTTGTTTCCCTTTCTGAAAGGAGCTGTATATGACATTCAGAGCACAATTCTTAGCCGGGATTTTCTGCACACAGTTTTCAATATGAAGATCTTGAATAATACACGTATGAAAACACTGTGCAAATAATCCAGCATCTCCTAATAAGTAATTTTAGTTCCTTTGTGTTCTTGCTTTTTCTTTCTCCCCCATCAATTGCTCTTTTGTAAGATTTTTTTTCTGACTCTCTCTCTTCCCTCCCTACATTTGAATTTTAAGTGTAATAAATTTGTTAAATACACAATAACATTTTTTAAAAAAAAAACACCCAATAAACACAGTTGAAGATAAATATGACTAATAGCATTTTGTTTTGTTTTTGAAATTTTTCACAGATTTTCCACAATTTTATCATTTTCATGAACTCTTTTGGCCTTGATATTTGTATAGTAAAAATCTCATATCGTTCCAGCCCCAGTCTGTACGAGCTCTGGATGTTGGCTATGAGAACTGGACTAAACCCAAAGGTTTGAGTGGAAACTCAAGTGTTAATTCTTGACGCTTTTTTCCTGATCTACAGAAACAAGACAAAGAAATGGTACAGCTGTCAAAAACATCAATATGACCTGCCAGGTTCACAGTAAAATTTGGTCAACATAAACAGCCTGCTCACACTAAAGAGAGCAAAAAAAAACCCTGCTCACCCTGAAGCAGCCTCCCGAGAGACAGAGACGGAGAGAGGATGTACTCTTGTTTTTAGAACAACAGTATATAAAAAGGCAAACAGAACTAAATCAATCACAACAAAACAAAAGTGACAACAGGATGCAATATCAGGCGTGCAAGTGCAAGAGCACGACAGCCTGAAGACGAACAAGTGAGGATGTACTGTATGCTTTACTACCTGTGTGAATGCCCAGTGGGTCAAAGTTCTCCATGTTGCAGACGGTGACGCAGTTATCAGCCACATCTCTCACCACCTCATATTCCACCTCCTTCCAGCCCAGCAGAGACTTCTCCACCAGGATTTGACTGCTCATAGCCAGAGCCTGTAGAATAATATGCACAAAGTATCATCAGTTCAGCTGCTGTGTGCCTCCATTAGCCTTCACACAAGAACATGAAGACCTGCATAATATAATTCAATACAAAGCCGCTGCAATGTAAATACTACAATCAGTAGAGGTTATTATAGTGGTAGTAATAGTATGTTAACACTTGCATCCCCCACACTGACTGATCTTTAGCATTTGTCTATATGTGCTCAAAAACACTACACAAATAAGAGACTGTTGTTGCTTTTACACATAAAATAACATTAAAAACAGAGTGGGTGATATATTTTGGCTACTGATCATGCAGTAGAAATAATTAGGAATTAAATGTAAGTTAATATGCACTGATAAAGTATTTTTTCTTAAGGTTTAACATAATAAAAACATTGTCTGACAGGTATTTTTTGTGCTTAATTTCCTTTCCAGTGAAAGATACTGTATGTGGCATAACACCTCAATTTTTTTTTTTTTTTTGAAGATTATTTTTTGGGGGATTTTCTCTTTATTATTAGGACAGTTGTAGATTAACAATAAATGTGGGAAAGAGAGGGGCAATGACATGCAGCAAAGGGCCACAGTCTGGAATCGAACCCGGGCTGCTGCAAAGGCCTCAGCATATGGGGCGCACACTCTAGCAGCTAAGCTAGAGGCCGCCCCCACCTCCATGAATTTTAATGTAAACCCAACAGCCATCAAAGGAAGGAAACATTTTTGCATATAAGCACAGTCAAACAGATGGCTGTATATACAGAGACCGATAACTTTTGCACATATAATAAGACTTGGTGTACACCCACATCATGAATTACATTCTCAGTAAATCATCATAAATCATAAAGTTAAACAAACGGCTCTTACAGTCTTATTGAAAAACTAAAACTTAAAACCTCATAGTTACATAGTGTATGATATTGTTTTTTTTCATCCCTAAAATAGATTGCATCAAATGACATGACTGTTGTTGTGGAGAGTGTGTTATTGTGCCTATTCATATATGGACTTTGTACAGGTTGTTTTCCAGTGTCTGACTGTTGTAACATTAAAAACTTCAAAAAACACAGTCAGAAAGCTACTTCTCAGATAAACTACAATAAATGTGCTTTTTTGGTTTTTTTTATTGTTAAAAGTAAACTTTATCTGGCAATAGACAAGTTTTTTGCTTTAACATACCATTGTGAAGTAAATGTTGATTGCACAATGTAATGGATATAGAATGACACCATCTGCGTTTAGATTGGTTCCCTAAAAGCCTCACTTTCACAATGCAATTCTGTTTGCCACCGGGTATGAAATCTCCTGGGAATATGAAGGCTGACTGGCAATCCAGTCAAGCTGGCAGCCTGGCGCTATTTCACGTCTCAATTGTAAACTAAATGAATGAATAAATTCACGCTTTTGCCCTGTGTTGTTGGTACTTACTACTGTGAGGGAAATGGAGAGTGACCTCGTTATTGTTGCAACAATAGCACCAGGTAAAGGTGTGCAAATGAAATTATGAAAGGTAAAAACAACACTGATCTTTTTAAATTGTTGAGGACTGAAATGCCTGGAATGAAAATGTTGTCATGTGTTAACAAGGACATGTACTAATAACAGTTTCCACTAGTGCACATACAGCGGGAATAAATAAATAAGCTCTTTTGATAATGTGTGAAGTATATCTTTGCTCTATACTTGATACAGAGCAGTGGAACAGTCACCAAGGATAACTGGTGGGAAAAAAAACAAAAAGAAAAAAAAAATTTGCCATTGAAACTTCCAAATGAAACAAAATATCAATACTTTTAAATACAAGACAAGGAAAGCAGCAGAACCTACAGCATGACATAAAAAAGGACACACCAGTCTAAAACAGTCTGGCACTGACTGTTCATTTTGCAGGCTGTGATCACAGATTATAACCAATTCAGCTGTCAGACATAGTGCTGGATACCGGACGAGCACAAAGGAATGTTGCTAAGCAACAGCAAACTATTCCTCTCTTGGCAGAGCACCAAAGAAACATATCTAAACAATTTCAAAGCTTTTATCTTTGTGCAGGTTAATGCTGTAAACATGGGATGAAACTAAAAAAAAGTTTCTGTAAAAGCCTGTGCAAAAGTGCCTCTGTTGCTGATTTGATCTGCATGATCAAAATGTAAAGAAAAGAGACTACACAGAATAATGATTTAAATAGTACCCAGATGCCTCCACCATCCCCACATCATTCCTGCTGACCTTGTGGGCAGTTTCCTCCAGCTTTTCTTTGTTGGCACACAGACCAGATCCTAGACCTCCAAGGGCATAGGCCGATCGTAACATCACTGGGTACCCGATCTGCTCTGCCGCTTCCAAGGCATCAGATACCTGAAAGATGACACAAATATTAAACTGCATTTCCCCTGCTGCATACTTTTGCAGAATGGCTATGCATTTGTCTGACAAAGTTTACAGAAAGAATTTTTTTTTAATCCTCACCGACACCACAGCGAAGCTGGGTGCAATCTTCTCATTGATCTCCATCAGTTTGTCAGCAAAAAGCTGTCTGTCCTCTGTGGCCATTATGGACTCTACCGGGGTTCCTAGGACCTTCACACCATACTGCTCCAGGACACCACGCTGAAATAACTCAACTCCTGAACACCACAAGAGACACCAAGCCACACAGATGCGTGGTAAAAACAAACAGGCAATCAAAAAAATATGCTTTTATTAGAGTTTGACAGTAATATGAGTTTCATATTTCTTTGGTGTACATATCAACAGAATTTAACCTCTGTCCCTCACACACAGTCACTGTTTTTCCCCAACTTGATCTCCAAAAAATCAGTGATCCTACACATCAGTGTAAATGGGTGCACACATCTCACCACAGTTGAGTGCAGTCTGTCCACCCATGGAGAGCAAGATGCCATCTGGACGCTCAGCCTTGATGACTTCAGTTACAAATTGTGGTGTGACAGGCAGGAAGTAGACTGAGTCGGCTTGCTTTGTGCCCACTTCATTGGTCTGAACCGAGGCTATGTTTGGGTTCATGAGCACGGTCTTCAGGTTTTCCTCCTACAACAACATAATTATTAATAACTTGTTTATATAAAGAAAACCAGGGTATGATGATAAGTCTTCATTGTAACATTTACTATATCTGAGCCTTTCATTTTAATTTGCTACTTTGTTTTTTTTCTGGCCGCCATTTATTTCTGTAGGTTAAAATATAACTTTTGACAAAAGACCTTTTTAACAGCAGACATTTTGACTCGTCAGAGTAGAGAAAGAAAGGATGCTACTTAAACTGCCATATTATAATTCATGTCATTATTTGACGTTTATTCACGCATAAAATGTATGTGATTTATTTTCAAGAATAATGATTTGTTTTTGCAATAACAGTACACTAGAAAAATGTTTTTATTTTAACACTACACAATCTCTTTTTCAAGGGAGACTTGGCCAAGACAGCAGCATATTTTTTATGGCCATGCTGATTAACAGTTTATGTGTGATGCAAGTGTGTGTTTATTGTGTACATAGTCAGATATTTAAAGGAGCTCAACGGTGGATTTGATAACAGTAATGCTGACCGGAGTGCAATTACGACAAATAAATCCAACAGTAACGAAGGACCATGGTATTGTAGATTTTCTGGAGGGAGAGACAGTTACTTAAAACATTAAAAGAGGAATACTTCATTTTCCTACATGATCATTTATATATCAATTACTCATCCCATATTCATGAAGAAAACTTTTTTGCATGCCTCCACAGTGAACAAAGAATCCAAAAACTGACAAAATTATGGTGAATTGGAGCTCTTCATGTATCCACGCTTTTTGCATGCTCAAGTGTCTTAAATAGTAATTTTTTAGCCAAAATCTTTGTGTTTGGTAGGTGGTAAGCATACAGCTCGATTGATGAAACTTGGATTATACTGCGCGAGTTGTGTGAGAGTTTGTAAACCGATGCTTTTGAATAGTTTTGCTGTTGTTAAACGCGGCCCCCTTTTTACTCCCATTCTTCTAGAATTTCTTTCTGTTCACAGCTGAGTTATGCAAGAGTTTTCTTCTCAAATTCAACATAACACAGGGTGAGTGACTGGTAAAAAAATATAACTTGAGGGGTGAAATATTCCTATTGTGGTGGCTCTGTTCTGTGTCCAAGTGACAGGAAGACAATATGCTCAATATCAAACTCTGAAACAAAATTTGTTGTGTTTTTCCGAAAGCAACATGTTAAAATGTCATCTGTGAACATGGACTATTAATTCCAAAAGAACTAAAATTGGTACCATGCAGTATACAAATTATTCATATTTGTTTGTGTGTGAAAGGTTATAAATAGGTTATATATTAAAGAGGTTTTCAAAACTGTCAGTTCTAAATTATAAAAGAAATATATTCTTCAATTCTTCTTAATCGTCAATAAATTTTATGAAAAGACAATGAAAACAACCTCATTCATTTTCCACACACATAAATCTTTTAAAAAAAGTTGTTACATCTTTAAAATGAGTTATTTTCTCTAACAGCTGTCACTGTGGACTTTAGAAAACAATATTCAAAAGGCAGTAAATTGTTTTGTAAATTTGGAACATTTTTTGGAACTTTTCAGCCACATGTTATCGCTCACCTTCATGGCTTTGATGGCCTGAGATCCAGAGTAGTCAAACTCTCCAGCCTGACCGATAGAAAGACCACCAGAACCCAGTACGAGCACCTTTGACACCTGCATTTACACAAACACACACACATAATACACAGTAATTGACAGCATATAATACAGCGACTAACAGCAACCGAGCTGCATGAAACTCCATGTGAAATAAAATGTAATTACATTAAGAGATGGAGGATGGAACCTTTGTCTCCCTCTTCTGGCAGTGACAATAACTCACAAATACTGTCTAGGTGTGCTTGCAACACATGCCAGGTGAGTTCTCCACATCTGCCACACCCCCAAGAGTGCTCTCTTCAAGTTTTTTATTTTTTTATTTTAATCCTTCCTCTGAATTCCACGTTTCTTTTTTATCTAAAGCATCCAGTCCAGAAACTTTTCTTGGATGCTTCTTATAATTTTCAGCCACAGCTTCTTTCATACTCCTAACTGCTGCTCCATCACTGAGGTCTCTCCCTACTTATGTTTTTTTTATATTCATTTCAAACTGTCTATATATATATATATATAGTATCAAACATAAACATCAGAATCATACACAAATGGATAAGCACTAAAATCACAAAACAAAAACAGTGCCAAACAGAAAAAGACAACAAAAAACAAAAAAAACTCCAATGTAAAATAAGTGAATTACTCCCTCCTTTAGTTCAACTTATGAAATACAGCATCTTGGTATTTTGTTGTACAATGACCTTAATAAAATCTCTGACAACCTTTAAATCCTCAGAAAGCAGGTCCTGAAAGCAGGTCCTGAACACACTTGAAATAACACTGCTATTCATAAAGCCATACCTAAACCTGCTGGACCTGTTGGCGTACTATACCTTGGTTCTGAGAGGAGCATCTGGTTTCTTTGGCATGACTGAAAATATATTGGCATCTTTTCCTTTCTTGATCAGGGAAATGAAGGCATCAAAGAGGAACTGTAGACACAAAGAAAATAATAAGATAAGCACACTTTGAGTGTGTTAATGAGTAGTTTCAGTTTTTGCCCCCCCCCCCCGTGGTATTGAACAAACATTTTCCACCACTTCATGCAGCTAAAACACCTCAGTGGTTTATAAAGACCAAGCTCTGCCTGAGGGTACAAGGTTTGGGTGTGGAATAGATTTCCCTAAGCCTTTTAATTCCTACGGTTATCTTTGTTTACTTGTACGCGGACGAGCAAAAACCATTAGGAAACTTTAAAAAATATTTTTTCCTACAAAGAATGAGTCTGCGTTTACATGTAGAGAAAAAGCACCAAGAGGAATACACTGACATTTAATAAATGTCATCGTTTGAAGTATAAAGGAACAAAGTAAACTAGAATATCACCTTGCAGGTACATTACTCCGCAAACCAGTCAAGCTGCAATCACAGTTTACTTACCTGTCTGCCCAGACATACATGTAGCCATGATAGCAGCTAATGCTTTGAAAACAGATGTGTTTGTAACAAAAAAACCCTACAAATTCTAAAACAACTATGCTTAACACACATCTTCGACCCAACAGCACAGAAGATCTATGCAATTAGTACAATTTCAAGGTAGGCACCAGAGACGAGGGTCATCAATCCAGTATCTGACCAAATGTCTCCTCTTCTGTTCCAAAAATATGGAAAGAATGTTGCAGAACATTATGATAAGTTGACCTTTGACTTTTTAGATATAACATGTCATAACCTCACCATTTTATTATACTAGACATTTGTGTGAAATTTTGCCATAATTAGCGCATGAATTGAGTTACAGCCAAAGCATGTGTTGTGAGGTTACAGTGACCTTTCACCCCCAAAATCTAATCAGTTTATCATTTAGTCCAAGTGGACGTTTTTGCCAAATTTGAAGAAATTCCCCCAAGGCATCTTGAGATATCGCAATCACAAGAATGAGATGGACAGACAGTCTGAAAAGATAATGCCTCTGGCCACGGCTGATGCTTGCATGGAAGCATAAAAACATTTTCTTTATTTGTACATTGCTTGAATAGTTACGATTTAAAACATATTTACTTTTTAACTCTATACTCAGATACACTGAGACTGGCCACAAGGTGCATATAAAACAGATATTTTTAAAGAGCATATTTAAAGGCAAGGTTTAATTTTATGGAAATTAAAGATTCATTACAGACTACTAAGATTTTACAACACCAAGTTCCTGAAGCTGACAATATAAGCAGAGCTGTAAGTATACTGTAGTATCTACAGTATGTAAACTCATCACTAGCATCAGTTACAAGACAGTAACAAGTGGAAATGTGTCAGCAGCGGCATTTGCGACTTACTGGGACTGTTGAAAGGCAGACTGTCACCATTTTTGGGCTACAGACAAGGTAAAAAGGGGATTTGCTTTGAGAGAAATGCATTAATAACACTGCACTTACATGACAGTGAAAAACATGAAATACTTGTCATGGGCACAGTGCAAAATGTTTGTGATGCCCCCAAAAGTCAAACCCAGGAGGAAAGCAAGAATTCTCCTGCAGAGCTGTCAGCTACATGTTTTGGTAGAGAGGACGGGTCTTATTATTCTGCCTTAATATGACAGAGGTTACAACATACTTTGACCAGGACTTGAAGTTTAGACCTTGCCTGTCATGTGGGAGACAAGATTTGAAGGAGAAAATCATCAACGCTTTATTGAAGGGAAAGAGACAAGACACCTGTGGCCCTGCTGCAGTCAAACATCAGGCACCAAATATGATTATAACCTTTTTGCTGCCACTGATGTAGTAACTGCTTATTACTTCTTCACCACTTTTTCTGGTTTACATACAATATACATGTTAAGAAATGACAACCTCATTGCTGCTTTGGACATTTACAGAAGTCCTGCTTCAACAGAAGACTTCAACTTTTACCTAAGTAGCATCCTGTAAAGATACCTTTACTACCTACCTTTAGTGTAGCATTCAGGTACTGTATGCAGCACTATCACAGACTTTAATTACCTCTGTGTCAGTGGGACCGCCTTTAGCCTCCGGGTGGAACTGGGCCGTGAAAACTGGCTTAGTGTTGTGCATGATGCCCTGGAAAATATGCAGACCAGAAAACCCAGATCAAGCCAACAGTATTCTGCATTTCATTTGTTAGCAATTCAAAAAACAGGTGAGTCTGTTGTTGTAAGATGTTACTTGATAAACGAAGGTCTGTAAACACCAGACTGACACTGGTGATTTTTATCCAAAATACATATAGAACAGAAATATAGAATATGGAAAAAGGCTTTCACAGAGAAAAATCAACCTCATTGGTGCCATCGTTGGCGTTGATGAAAAGAGGGCTCCACCCCGGGGGCAGGGACTCGCTGTCTATGCCGTAGCCGTGGTTTTGCGCTGTAATGAAAGCCTGGCCCGTCATCACATTCAGCACCGGCTGGTTCTGGCCTCTGGGGATCCACAGACATGCAGAAAACACTGTAATTTATTCTTGTTTATCTCTTGCACATGCATGTGGATGCAGCTTTACTCCACTGATATACTGGTTATGCTAACAACAAGAAATGCTGCAATTTCCCCACAAAGGCAGAGTAGGAAAAGTCTGCAAGCTATTAAACATGGTTGTAAACAATGCTGAATTTAAAGTATTTGCATTTGCAAATGTTTTATGAGAAAGGAAATGCACTTATGGATATACACCATGCGTTTTGGTAAGTAAACACTAAATGCAAAAATACCTTTTCTTTGTGTACAAGAAAAGTTAGCGGGGCACATCTAAATTTCTATGAGGATTCTTAAAGAGGATGCATACTGTGCTTTAATTATGCTTAGCTAATTAAGAGTTCACCTGTTGCCCATTGGTAGCTTATATGACTGAGCTCCTGCAGCGAGAGCAGTGATCTGGTTGCCCATGCAGATACCAAACACTGGCTGGGGACGATCACTCTCGAGCACCTACAGAGGACAAAACATACACAAAAATTTTTATTAAGTTACACTGTAGCTCACTGTAATATGGAAACTCATTTCCACCAATGTGATAACAAGAAAGAACCTGCTAAAACATTTAATGAGAATCATAAAATAAAATACAGATTTAGTGTTGGTTCTTATTATGTTGAGGTGAGTAAGTCATTATCTTGAGAAAGTTTGTTATTATTTTGAGATTCTAAGTCATTATATATATATATATTTTGGTCCTTATTATAATCACTTAAAATGATCTCTTTTTTGATTGGACTGGCAAAAATAGACATATGACATAAATATATTTTTGTCATTTAAAAAAAGTAAAATCTAAGATAGCTGCATACTTCTTTTTAAAAAAATTACTAAGAGTAAACAAGGTCCTTAAAATAATATAACTGTCTAGTGTAAAAACCTTTCTTATGGTAAGAATATTCTAGCTAGGTTTTGTAGCAAAGAAGGCTAAAACAACATGCAGGACTGCAAATAAATACTACTCCTTGTGGTTAAATCTGAAATGTTGCAAAAAAAAAAAAAAATCAAAACATTAAAACAGCCTCATGGTCTACCTTGCGGACATTGTGGATCAGGGTCTTGGCCAGAGAAGGATCTCCTGGTCCATTGCTGATGAAGAGGCCGTCGTAGTCGAGACTCAGTAAGTCCTGATCCCACGGTACGAGGTGGACCTCTGCACCTCTCTGCACATAGAGAACATATAGAGAAACTTTGCGAACTTGTGTTTTTTTTGCCTAATGGTCATGGTTATATGAAGCAACCTAAAGTAACTTAACCAATTCAGAGTTCAACCTTCCATTACATAAACATACGGGTTACATACTGTATGTCGTTATTGTAAATTACACCAAATAAGCCATGTCTTCATGAATGCTCTGACAGTGACAGAAGTGACCCATGCTTTACCTAGCAAAAATCCATATACACTGACTAAATGCAACATATGTCACCAATGACTTAAGTTCTCCATCAATGATAAATGATGTATACTGGTATCGACATTGATACCATGTTAATAATACATATAAGATCACATCGTCATTCCCGTTTCTTTCTCTTCTGTCTTTCTCACTTCCCTAAAGCCATCTGGTTGCCTTTTCACTATCCACTAAGTGTAATTGCTCTTTTTTACAGTAATGGTTACAGACTCTCTCTTAACCTCCCTACATTCATATTTTAATAACAGTATTAATTTGCCGAAATAAGACAAAGCTCAATGAACAAAACTAAGGATGAATTTTACTGACAGCTTTTCTTTTTTCAAATTTTCTATAAATATAATGATAAAGTGATAATAATGTTATCCTCAACTCTTTTGGACATGATAACAGTGCAGTGAAAATTTGATATCATGCCAGCCTTAAATAATATTTTTGGTATCTACACCATTCAGTCCATAAATGCCAGGACCCAAGATTTCGCACCACAACATTGAATTATAACAAGATAATTAATGTTATTCATTTGATTTGTCAGTGGATTTATTGTTGTGGCTGATCAGTGTCTGCTTATGATAAAATTAAAGCAAAAGCCTAATTTTGTCCTACAAACTCTATCTTCAGCCAGAAAAAGAATTACCATGACATTACCAAAATGATGGCCATTGAGCTATTTAGCCATTATTAATATTTCATATTATTTGACAAATGAGAATGTTCAGACGGCGAAACACTCATCAACAGACCAATAAAAGGCAAATATATGAAGGGGGAAAACAGAAAAAGCAGACTACTGCATTAAAAGTCTGCAGGCTGCTTTCTCCCAACTTACTATTCCAACCAATTACAAACCAATATCAACACCATTAATATCAACAAACTATTAAACGGAGCATAGACATAAGAGGTGCCCACTATCTCTTACAGCTTGTTAGACCTTACATTAGCATCTCATATATTTGAGGTCGGGTTGCTAAAAACATGTGACACGTGTTGACCTCTTTTCTATATTTGTGCAGAAAAGGTCATTCGGGGCAACATCGTAAATGTATCTATGTGTATGTACTAATGAGGATGCACATCTAAAAACAGGGATGTTATTTTTTTCTCACCTTAACCAGCAGGCGAATGATGTTATGTTTAATACCGCAATCAACCGCCACCACTTTTATTGGGTTTCCTTTTCCAAAAACTTGGGTTTCCTTGTGGGTGTGGGGACACAGAAAATAGAGGTTAGAGCTAATCAACACCAATTTGTAGACTGAAAAAAATATGATCAGAGTTTGTTTCTTGTTCCAGGTCCATCTGGTGCAATAAGAAGAACAACTGTTAAATATGTAAGTTAGTGGTGGTTACCTTGGTTGAGACCTCAGCTACCAGGTTTTTCTGGTTGGGGTCAGATATCTCAATGGGCTGCCCATCAAATTCAATCTTCCCCAAAGCTGTGCCCTGATGAAAAATTATAAGCAAAATAACTGAGTGATCAACCAATCCATTTGTAAAAGATGTCGACCTTTGTATTTACATTACCCTATCTCTGATTATCTTGGTCAACATCCTGGTGTCTATCCCAAACAATGCAGGAACCTTTGAAGAAGAAAAACAAACTTCATAAATTCACCAGCAGCAGAGTCCTATTCTGATACTTGGTCATTTGAATCCAAACCTTCTCTTCTTGTAGCCATTGTCCCAAAGACTTGACAGAGTTCCAGTGGCTGTACTCGTGACTGTAGTCTTGAACAAGGAGACCGGATACCTAAAAACACAGAAGCACAACACCAACCTTAAAAAAAGTTCAAACATAAAGCCACCAAGTACATCAGTCAATTGGGTGACTTTTATGAAAATTACTTTTAGTCATATTTGCTGAAACACTCACTTTTTGTTCTATGACATAAAATAAGCCTAACATTAGCTTTTTACCTCTGGTGATTGCATTTAGGCCTCAAAAATCCTAAAAGAGACGTGTGTTTGTGAAGATTATCTTGCTGAACAAAATGTGTAAGTACCATAAACATTTGTTTGCCACAGAGCTTATTTTCTGCAGTAATCCAAAATCCAAGGCAAAAATTCCATAAGCTTTTTAATAAGGGGACTAGGGCGAAGCTAACTTCCATCATCCATGGCATATGCAATAAACCACCATGCCTAAATAAAAACATCCAATCAGAGCTGACGAGTCTCTAATTCAGTAGTAACCACTGCTAGTGCACATGCTGAGTTGGCCCCCACCCCCGCCCATGCGCTCGCTCAGTCAAGCACAAATTCTTTCACTCACGGCTTCAGGAGGAGCTGGGGCAGTGCAGCATGTGCAAATATGACAACATTATTTTTATTAAAGATAATTACCGAACCACTGACTGCATAGATAAATACAGAACTAAGCTTTGAGTTTTGCCAATGCAGCTCTAGTCCCTGATATGTGTATGGTGTCAAGGGTTTCCACAAAAATCTAAAATGTATATGGGCATCACAGTGTGTCAGAGTATCCCCATCATGGGAGAATGAACACAGAGAAATATTTTTTCTTGCACCACAAAATGTGAATACCACAAAAAAAGTTTATTAAAATAGATACAGTAATGCTGTCCTGCTGTTATTATTTGTAGGACTGCATCAAAAATGATTTCCATTAGATTTTTTCTTATTTGATTCATTGTGTAGATTATAAGATGTCAGAAAGCAGTTCAAAAACGCAAATCAGATCAGATCTTGTTGACCAAAACCCAGAGATATTCAGTTCACTATCCTAGAAGACTAAAATCAAATTTATACTCTGCATCTGCATGCCCATGAGCCACATTGTATGCAGACACCAAACAAACCCATGAGTGCATCTGCTAAAGTATGCAAGCCCACATCTGTGGAATATATCCATCCCTATTAAATAATGATAACTTAAATCCTAAAACCATTTTTTTGCATTTTTGCCAAGAAAATAATTTAAAAATTTAGTTGATCATAACAAGACCGAGAGTCTGCAGCCATGCTGGTAGCACTGTGAGGATCCACTTAGCAACACTGTGAGCTATCCACCTGATTCCTAGCCCCCCTGAAACCTTCCAGAAATGATGGATGCTACTTCCTGCACCGAACCAGAACCAGCACCTTCCACTGGTACCAGTAGGCCAATCCTCTTTCCAAGAGCAAATATGAAATAAAACATGTGGAGCACGCCACCTGTACCACCTCAGACAGGATAATGTGATCAAACCTCTGCCATCTCTGACGGCCGTCTCAAAGTATTGGCTGTATTTTTATCCAAGCGTGATAGCAATCAGCTTGCCTTGCTATGTCAAATAAAACTGAGCCTGAATAAGCTCACGGTAAACATCTACATCTTCTAAAAGATGATTTATGACTTCTTGTGACTCAAACACTGACAGGAACACATTCAGCAAATATTAAAAACCGTTTGGTATTAATTTTAGCTGCATGTTAAGTGAATAAACGTGATGTTTCCCAGCTAATGCGCCGCTCATCTGTCTCCACGACGCCGTTTACACATTTTCATAGCTGATGATTTGTTAAATTGGAATTCTACTGAGTGAAACACATTGCCATATTTAGCAAAGACCTCAGCAAAAATCAGAAATATAAAGAAGTAGTAAAATAGAAGAACTTTAGGCATTCATTTTATATGATATGACAGAAGTGCGGTAAATCAGTGACACATTCTACGCCTTGATGGCTTTACACATCATTCAAGATGATGACAAAAGTCAGTGGGATTTCATCCTCTGGGGATCACAAATGTCTGTAAAAATAACATTTATCCCAATTCTTGAGGTTCTTGAGCTAACATGAAGCACTGATTGACTGGCAGGATCAAAGAAGGAGTTTGAAATAAATACATTGCAGCCCTGAGGTCTCCACAAAGCCTGACACCCCCAAACCACCACTGAGTTTCCTACCTGAATGCGATCTGACTCAACATGTTTTCTCAGGCCCAGCTCGTCCAGCTCCTGGCTGTTGGGTACCCCGTAGTTTCCCACAATAGGGTAGGTCAGGGTCAGGATCTGACCTCTATAACTGGGGTCAGTCAGGGCCTCTGGATATCTAAAGCAGGGAAATGTGAAGTGATGAGGTGACGCAGCACATCTTCAACTCTTTTTAACTATTTACAACAAAATGAATACACTTTACTCCATGGTTGTCAGGTTCAAACTGAGGCTGATATTTTAGTATTTGGTTTCCTAAAACCTGACTTGTTAAAGAGCAGGATTTGTCTTAGTTTGACATATGTCAGCATGTCTCCTTCTTACCCCACCAGGCCAGTATTGAAGACGAGTTCCCCAGCCACAGAGGCATCATGCCCAAAGGAAAATCCTTTCATCCTTGTGCCATCCTCCAAGACCAGGTGGGCTGTCTGGGCCTGGGAGTTAAAAGAGAGCAGGTACACGGCAGGATAAAACTCACCCAAGAATTATGCATTCCCTTTATATGAAGGGAGTTTGGAAAGACCAAAGGCAAAAGTTTGAAACAGATGTGTTGTAGACTTTTTGAGTTTAGGAGTGATAGCAGCCAGTGAGGATTTGGGGACTTGATGGTGAAACTGCAGGACAATGGGAATTGTGCTGTGAATGCTGATACTGACAAATTTGTTCAATGTCTGTGGACTGACTGACTGACTGACTCAGATTTTGCAGTCATGGCACACCTCATATATGATGCAATTCTCCCTGCAGATTAACAAGCATGATGCACAGCAGTAAAGCAGTTGCAAATTCTGTGAAAGTAAGGTCTATATAAAAACTCAACAGTGCAGAATTCTTTTTCACAATTTTATGATTTCAAAAGGCAATCAATTGCATTCGTCTGTCACCTTCCAAACTGCATTCAAAATCAGGCAATTTGCCGCAGTTTTTCTTAATAGCGTAAACACATACCTCAGACAAGTAACTCACTATGTTTTATTGAATCACATGTAGACTACCGTCAATTCGGCGTACAATTTTTTAACCGGACAAACTTAATTTTGACACTGTTCCAACTTTTTCAACTGTTTCACTCTGCTACATTCCGTCCACCATGCTGCATTTCTAATGGAAGAGCGTTTTAACGGCAATTGGTAAACTATCTTGAATTTTGTTCAAATAAAAACTTTTTGTTGTGCTGGGTGTATGCCGAATATGGGACTAGCTCTTGCTGTTTTTAAAAAGTGCTACAACTACTTCTTATTTGTTTGAAAATGTGTGTACAAACAAGGAATCGCAGCGTTAATAGATCTTTCAATAGGATT